>NC_079231.1:14370993-14560993 GCF_029633865.1 Lampris incognitus
CAAGGACTACTACCCTGTTACTTGTTGTTAGCACTTATTGTATTCACTCATTTCAAAAAACAACACAAAAAAAACCCCTCTTTCTTGCACTTTTACTTTAGCACTGCTTTTGCTCTTAGATGCTTGTTTAGATGCACTTATGACCTCTGGTGACTAGTAGTTCTCCTGATTTCCTAAGTTAAATGCACTTATTGTAAGTCGCTTTGGATAAAAGCGTCGGCTAAATGACGGTAATGTAATGTAATCTGCAATTCTCTGCAGTGGCCCCAGTCATATTTGTTGTTAAAGGCTACAAATGCAGTTGCAAGAACAATACTTTCTACTCATATCTTGGGATGTTTTATTTGAGAGTACTTAATGTAATTGTAAATACTCATTCATTCAATATATAAACTGCTTATCCTTATTCGGGGTCGCAGGATGCTGGAGCCTATCCCAGCAGTCATTGGGAGGCAGGCCGGGAGACACCCTGGACAGGCTGCCAGTCCATCACAGGGCCGACACATTCACACACATTCACATCTAGGGACAATTTAGTACGGCCGAGTCACCTGACCTACATGTCTTTGGACTGCGGGAGGAAACCAGAGCGTCCGCAGGAAACCCATGCAGACATGGGGAGAACATGCAAACTCCACACAGAGGATGACCTGGGATGACCCCCAAGGTTGGACTACCCCGGGGCTCGAACCAAGGACCTTCTTGCTGTGAGGTGACCGCACTAACTGTGCCATCGTGCCGCCATAATTGTAATAATAATTATAACTATTCTAATTATTTGTTAACTCCCCCTCCTCTTTCATCTGTTTCTATCCGTGGATGTCTCGTTTAACTAACTATTGAGTGTTTTGTCGGTGATTGTTATTTTAGATGAGTGATGTGCGAGTCACGAACGAATCGTTCGAAACAAACGACTCTTTATACTGAGTCAGGATCGACAACTCCTCGTCTCCATTAACTCGTTCACTTACTCGCCCCTTCCGCTAGCTAGTGTGAACTGCGAAGACGAGGCAAGATGACATGTCAGGAATGTACAACTTTTATATTAACTGTATTTGTGGAGATTTTTCAAGTTAATTACTGTATTGACGTACCCCTGTGAGAAAAGCAACCACTTTGGTGCTTGTTTCAACTCAGTACTCGTGCTCCCAGCCCGGCGCTGAAGGTCTCTGGCTGCACGAATCACTCACTCACTCATCGCTCCCTCAGTCCGGAGGTGAACTTGGGCTCCACGAATCACTCACTCACCCACTACCTGCTCTCCCAGTCCGGAGCTGAAGGTCTCAGGCTGCATGAATCACTCACTCACTCATCGCTCCCTCAGTCCGGAGGTGAACTCAGGCTCCCCGAATCACTCACTCACCCACTACCCGCTCTCCCAGTCCGGAGCTGAAGGTCTCGGGCTGCATGAATCACTCACTCACTCACTCACTCACTTACTACTCGCTCGCTCAGCCCGGAGCAGAAGGTCCCAGGCTGCACGAATAACTCACTCACTCACTCACTCACTCACTACTCGCTCTCCCAATCTAGAGCTGAAGGTCTCGGGCTGCATGAATCACTCACTCACTTACTACTCAGTATTCAGGAATCAGCAACACTTTGTCATTTCATCTTATGTACTAGTACATACACAAAAGAAACGAAATTCCATTTCTCCCAGCCCACAGCAGTGCAACACAAAAGACAAAAACATATCCAAAAACCTCCAAAAACAACACCATCAAAAACATACAAAAACAGAGAGAACAAAGCAAAACAGCCAACAACACAGTCCACTCAGTACAACACAGTCCAAAAACTGCACTGTCCAGAGAACGAACGCCAGCCAGGATGACTGTCGGAACTGCCGGTCTGCATGGGCTAGCAGTTAGCTTAGCCTGCCCTACTTCCACGTCTTGTCAGACCGCCCTCGGTGTTTCTCTTCAGGCGCAGCTCCAGGCAGGGCTGGGGTCCTTGGGCCCATCGGATGTAGCAGACCAGGCTCCCTCAGCCGATCCAACGCTAGCTCTCCCAGCCAGCCCTTGACGCATCTCTCCCGTACTCGATCCAGCCGATCCAACGCTAGCTCTCCCAGCCCTTGACACACCACCCCCGCACTCGACATGACAACACAAACGCATATGCAGACAAAAACACTGCACAGTCGACGATGGGTGAGGCCGCCGTCAGACCACCTTGGTGTTTCCTCTCGGGCAGGGCTGTAGTAAGCTTGCAGTTAGCTTAGCCTGCCCTGCAGGACGCGGCAGACCAAGCTCTCTCAGCTGATCCAGCGCCAGCTCTCCTACTCAATCGAAATCAACGATCAAAATAAAAATTTCATATGATGACACAAGCTTAGACGCAGACGTAGACGTGGACAAAGACACCGCATAATCAGTCTGCACCTCCATCCTCCCACCCACTCCCACTCGCTCTCCCAGCCCGGATCTAAAGGTCTCAGGCTGCATGACTCACGTATTAACTCACCACTCGTTCTCCCAGCCCCGAGCTGAAGGTCTCAGGCTGCACGAATCACTCACTCACCCACAAGGTCCATGGCACAGTCAGTAACCGTCCATGAATTTGAATTTGTCCCTTTTAAGTAGTTTACTACTACTCAGTTCTAATTGTTCAATCATGAAATTCAACAGATTAGCAGACTGTGTTGCTATGGATGTCGTTCTGAGATGGGACTGACTGCCATTCATGTCTTTTAATGAGAATGACAGACCACTTTTTTTTTAACTGAGAAACAATCATTTGGTCTATTTTGTTGCCTACCAACATGGGGATTGCCAGTTCGAATCCCCGTGTTACCTCTGGCTTGGTCGGGTGTCCCTACAGACACAATTAGCTGTGTCTGCATGTGGACAGGCAGATGTGGGTATGTGTCTTGGTCGCTACACTAGTGCCCTCTGGTTGGTCAGGGTGCCTCTTCAGGGGGGAGGGGGAACTGGGGGGAACAGCGTGATCCTCACACACGCTATGTCCCCCTGGTGAAACTCCTCTCACTGTCAGGTGAAAAGAAGTGGCTGGCGACTCCACATGTATCGGAGGAGGCATGCGGTGGTCCGTGGCCCTCCGCGGATTAGCAGAGGGGGTGGAGCAGTGACCGGGATGGCTTGGAAGAGTGGGGTAATTGGCTGGATACAATTGGGGAGAAAAAGGGGGAAAATTCAAAAAAAAAAAAAAAAAGAATTATTTTATCCCATTTAAGTTAGCAGAGGAGAGCTAAACCGGAAGTTAGTCGGCTGCTAGCTAATGCTGGTGCGCATGCTCTATAGGTGCTGGGGCTGGTGGGGGATTCCCCAGGCTCTGGGCGACTGACTCGGTGACTCGAAAACCAGACTTTGTTTAGTGAGTGACTCATACAAACTCGAGTAGTTAAAAAGAGTCAAACCTCCCATCACTATTTTAAACAGCGGGCCAACGGGGGATTTCGAGTATAGAGGACCCCTTTCGAGGGAGGACCCACTTTTTTTGTTAACAACTTCTACAGTTTTCAATAAATGAAAAAACAACAACAACAACAACAACAACAACAAAATCGTTGCCACTCATACTTCTTGCACATTTTTTTTTCATTTATCGGTAACTTTGTCCAAGTTACAGAAAGTTGAATCAGTTCATCTGGACATGTTTATTGAGAGAAACATTTCATCACTAATCTAAGCGACCTCTTCAGTCTCAACTGACTGCAGGTATCCCCAACCTTATAAACAATACAGTGGCATACTGACTGAAAACGATTGGTTTCATATGAAAATTGCCATGACCATTAACTAGAGTTACAACGGCCATGTGTACTATTCACAGAGGATTAGGGAAGGGTTGCAATCACAGCATTGTAAGATGGTGACAGATGTACTCTTAGGCCCCCCCTCTGTTCAGGGATGGTCGTTCCCTCTTCACATAGATGGCCTCTTTGACTCCCCGTTCAAACCAGCGTTTCTCCCTATCAAGCATGTGCACATTCTCATCCTTGAAAGAGTGGCCACTGGCCTGTAGATGGGTGTAGACTGCAGAGTCCTGGCCTGACGTGTTAGCTCCCCTGTGTTGTGCCATCCTCTTGGCTAGTGTCTGTTTGGTTTCCCCGATGTACAAATCACGGCAATCCTCCCGGCACTTAACAGCGTACACTATATTGCTCTATTTGTGCCGGGGGACCTGATCCGTGGGGTGGACCAATTTCTGGCGCGGCGTGTTTTGGGGTTTGAAAGCAACCGACATGCAATGTTTGGAAAATACATGTCTCAAATTTTTTGCAGCATTCCCACCACATAGGGAGTCACCACTGGTTTACGCTTAGGCAGCTGTTGTCCTTCTCCACCCTTCAATCGGCTGGGGCACTGTTTGGGCATCTTCCTGGCTTTGACAAACACCCAGTTAGGATAACCACACTTAACCAGGGTCTTTGTCCAAGTTACTTTTTCTGGCAAAGAGAGCGGGAAGCTTTGTTTGGGGTCCGACATGCATGACGCACATGTAGTTATCATCCAATAGCATGCTCGGACAAGCGCTGGATTGAGTTAAATGCCTCAAGCCTAGTTATTAAATCAATGAGTGAACTCAAAGATCACACTAACACGTGCAGTTTGTACTATTTAACATTCTGAAATGTACAGCCACATTTTACTGTCAATGAAACTAAAATAAATATAGATCTGTGTTGCAACCGCAGACTACAAAATGCAGCATTTCGCATGCAACATTTGTCATTTTGCACATTAGCTTCACTGCACTTGCTTGTTGTGACATCTTGGATCTGGGGATTTTAAAATCATTCACTGAAACTTCAGGCTTCCACAGAAACAGCTAGAGAAAAAAATTAATACAAGATACCAGTCTCCCTACTGTGCTATTCAGCTTGATAAAAAAAAAAAACCAAAAAAAACAAGGATTTCAGTATTTTAGAGGCAGTCCTCACTGTCAGCTCCACTTTTTTTATGTGAAAACTGAACAACTTCTGTCATAACATTGCTGATGTCCTCAAAAGTTTCTTTGTGAGCTTTTCACATGGTAAATATATCTTACTTCACAAATTTGAAGTCAAATCATTTTGTCAAAATGATGAGCATAACGTCATGAAAACGAGCCACCCCACTGGACTACTCTCGTACCCATTCAAGTTTGCCAGCAAACATCACATCTATAAAAGAAATGGATTGCTGTATGCATGTAGCTGAGAAAAATGGTGCCATCATTCCTTTTACAGACACAGGATGGGACATATTCATTATTTCAGTGTCTATGAAAATATCTTGAAACTAGAGAGAGTCTTTTAGCTGAAGAGGCAGTGTGAAGATTCAACGTGGACACCCAGGAACCTGCTGCTATACCAACTAACAGTGGCTATCCCAGGGACAGCAACAGCCATTTTACTAACATCACAAAGATAAAGCGAGCCGAAAGAGGGCAGTTTTAATTCAAAAAGAGACTGTAAAAGAGGGTTGGTATCAAACATGTGATGAATAGGAGTATGAATGTGGATCCTGAACTTCAACTTTGAATCCGTAGAGGAAACAAAGAATGGAAATTAGGTGCAAGTCACAATGATATTTCACACATTACATTTATGAGAACCAGCGGTAATTGTGTGAAACTCCCTGTTACAGCACACACTGTCTATGCCATTCTCCTCAGATTAGCAATATAAAACCCCAGCTGTACTCTGGCACCCTCGTCCAGTGAAAGAGCTCAATTTGAAGGACTGAGAAGGTGATCTATTTGATAAATCACATCACTGCATTCTCACCTACCTGATTCTGTCACAGGAGAGAGGCATGTGCCCATCTAGCTGCAGAGGACACTGCTGAGATGAAGAGAAGCACAACATACTTTTAAGTCCACTGAAGTGCTCAGTAACATCAAAACTACAGCCATTAAAAACAGCCAGGCTGTTGGCTCCATTTCATCTCAGACGATAACACAAAAGTAAAGTCACAACATTACTACACACCTGCTACTTTTCCCCATGGGTGGTGGGACAGAATAGGTGATCTGCGAGACCTATTAAAGAAAAACATCCAAGTATTACTA
This sequence comes from Lampris incognitus, assembly GCF_029633865.1. Lineage (NCBI taxonomy): Eukaryota > Metazoa > Chordata > Actinopteri > Lampriformes > Lampridae > Lampris > Lampris incognitus. Next base: position 14,377,015 of record NC_079231.1, read on the forward strand.
CTCCTTAGTTCTGACACACAAATACTAAGCCAAGTTTTTTAAATTTCATATATGGCCTGGCGACCTGACCAGGGTGTCTCCCCGCCCGGCCACCCAATGACTGCTGGGATAGGCTCCAGCATCCCCACAACCCTGAGAGCAGGATAAGCGGTTTGGATAACGGATGGATGGATATTAAATAAACTGGATGATCTGTGACTAAGATAATAGTAATAACAGAAGATAACAGAAAAAAAATCGGTCAGAATAATGGTGGAAGTATAACTTCCTTTTTTTTTGTTGGGAATTTCCCTCCTTTTTTCCCCAAATTGTACTTTGCCAATTACCCCACTCTTCCAAGCTGTTCCATCCCCTCTGCCGATCCGGGGAGGGCAGCAGACTACCACATGCCTCCTCTTATACATGTGGAGTCGCCAGCCGCTTCTTTTCACTTGACAGTGGGGAGTTTATTCAGGGGACATAGTGTGTGTGAGGATCACACTATTCCTCCCAGTCAACCCCCCCCCCCCCGGACAGGCACCTGGACTGACCAGATGAGGGGCTAGTGCAGCGACCAGGACACATACCCACATCCGGCTTCCCACCCACAGACAGGGCCAATTGTGTCTGTAGGGACTCCCGACCAAGCCGGCGGTAAGAAGGGGATTTGGACTGGCGATCCCCATGTTGGTAGGCAACGGAATAGACCGCTATGCTACCCAAATGCCAGTATTAATATAACTTCTGCTTCTGTGTGGCACAATGTCCTCTGTGAAAACTCATTTCATTCGACACAGCACCTCCCCATGATACCATCAGTAGTTTCGGGGACCATATACTATATATATATATATATATATATATATTGGGGAAGCAATGCATCTCCACATATAAAGCTATACAGGATGGGAAAGGGTCTTGACATACAGCAACTGTAGTGTCACTAACCTGATTTCTTCATGATGCAGCAGGTGAGAGAGGGGTGCACAGCCCCAAAACAAGCTCCAAACCAAATCTGTGGTTGTCTTCTGCTTGTGTTTCAGTGCTAGAGGTAGAAACAAACAGAGGATGGTGAGGAAACTCCAGTAAAGACACGGGCACTAAGGTCACACACTCCTGACTTCTTCACATCCAAACAGGCATCACATCCAAACATTGGAAGCAGGTATGGTCTGCTTCCAATAAGATGCATAGTTTGCCAACATGAAAAATACAAATATGATACATACAGCCAGAAAACAATAAAAGAAAAACTGACATACACCACACGGCTGTAGAATTTGCTGTTATTTTACATTTCTTTTAGCTGTTAGCTCTCGCTGACTATTTACTCAAAGGTCAAGTCAATAAAGTCTGCTAAATGTGGGGCAAAACTAACCGGTGATTAAAAGGAACCCTGACTATTCAGACTTGTAAGACCTTATTAGATTAACGTTGGCATCAGCTATATAAATGTGATATAAAAACCACTCTAGATGTTTTAGGTTGTATACAATTTGAAAAAATCCTTTCACTCGTAAGCCGCCAATCTTAACATCGCAATGCAGTCTGGGTAGTGAAGTCATATGGTGGCACCGGTCTTGGTCCTGTTCTCTTGACGCTACAATGAGATAAATGTGTCCTCTGTTCAGCCTTTTCAATTTGAGCCCGAGCGCAATGTGTGTGAGGACAACATTGGAGACATTGACTAAAAAATGTCCATCAAAATGAGGACGATCAGAGAGGCAAGGAAGTGAGCGTGGGGCAAAATCTATGGCGTGTGTGCAGCAACTGCTTGTCTATGCCAACCGAGAGGGAGAGTGTTTGTTGTAGAGAGCTCCGCTTCCTGTCAGCAGCTGTTCAGTGTAGGCGTATGGATAAAGCTATCATTCATTCATTCATCTTCAGCCGCTTCTCCGGGGCCGGGTCGCGGTGGCAGCAAGCTGAGTAGGGCACTCCAGACGTCCCTCTCCCCAGCAACACCCTCCAGCTCCTTCTGGGGGATCCCAAGACGTTCCCAGGCCAGATTGGACATGTAGTCCTTCCAGCAAGTTCTGGGTCTACCCCGGAGTCTCCTCCCAGTTGGCCGCACCCAGGAGGCATCCTAATCAGATGCCCGAACCACCTCAACTGGCTCCTTTCGATGCGAAGGAGCAGCGGCTCTACTCCGAGCTCCCTCCGGATGTCCACGCTCCTCACCCTATCTCTAAGGCCGAGCCCCGTGGACCCACCACACGCGGGGATGAGCATTGGGGTAGGGTGCAATGCAGGCTGGACGGCAGGCAAAGGTGGGGATCGGGGCATGCCGACTTCCGGCATTGCAGATTGGTCCTCGGGACGTGGAATGTCCAACTATCATTGTATGATAAAACATATTCCAATACCTTATCATGATATTTCAGAGATTTGCATCCAACGCCGTCGTATACTTTATACATTATGAGAATATACAGTAAAGCGCACTAACAAGATGCTTACGGGTTTGATTATATTTACAGGTATACCACGCATCACAGCACAGGAGAAATTTGAGGCAGTCGAGATGTTTGATGGGCTTCCCTCGTCGTCCTCCATGACCAGGAGAGTGCTGGCCTACCAAATCGGAAAGCTCACTAATAGGCAAGCCAACAGATCAGCCCATGTTCACTGTTAAGTTCCCTGCATATATTTTACATAGCTTACATTGTGTTTTACATGGAATACAACACATTTCACAATGGCTAAAGGTGTCTGTATAAAGTGTCTCCTTCGTTCGGCTTGCTCCCTGTTTTTCAGGGGTCGTCACAGCAGATTTTAGTTTCCATCGGTACCCTGTGAGGGCACAGCACCAATGGCGGCCGCTGTCAACCCGGGCCTCGACCAATCTGGTATGGTCTTGTCAATCTGCATACTACTACTACTGCTGCTACTTTCAGCTGCTACCGTTAGGGGTCGCCACAGCGGATCATCCGTTTCCATCTCTTCCTGTCCTCTGCATCTTCCTCTGTCACACCAGCCACCTGCATGTCCTCTCTCACTACATCCCTAAACCTCCTCTTTGGCCTCCCTCTTCTCCTCTTCCCTGGCAGCTCCATATTCAGCATCCTTCTCCCAATATACCCAGCATCTCTCCTCCACACATGTCCAACCCATCTCAATCTTGCCTCTCTTGCTTTGTCTCCAAACCATCCAACCTGAGCTGTCCCTCTAATATACTCGTTCCTCATCCTGTCCTTCTTCGTCACTCCCAGTGAAAATCTTAAGCATCTTCAACTCTGCCACCTCCAGCTCCACCTCCGGTCTTTTCATCAGTGCCACTGTCTCCAAACCATATAACAGCGCTGGTCTCACAACCATCTTGTAAACCTTCCCTTTAATGCTCGCTGGTACCCTTCGGTTGCAAATCACTCCTGACACTCTTCTCCACCCACTCCACCCTGCCTGCACTCTCTTCTTCACCTCTCCTCTGCACTCCCCATTACTTTGGACAGTTGACCCCAAGTATTTAAATCTGCATATTGATTTGGCAAAATTTTACACCGGATGCCCCTTCCTGACACAACCACTAACCTTATGAATGGGGGCACAGGTTGGCTGGCTGCCATCCCAGTATTCATGGACGTGCACCCATGCCTGTCGCTGCGGTTATTTGTACTCTGGTATATCGTAATCTTTTCTGAACAACAAGATTAAAATGTATGAAATTATAACCGAATAGCATTATTTTGCACACATATTACAACAGTTTACCATAGCTACAGGAGAATTGAGTAGTGTTTCTATATCGATATCATTTTGCATCATTCGCCACAATCAGCACCCAAAGTCCTCAAATGAATATAACTACAGAAGTTGGTGTAATCACCTGGATTTTGGATTTTACTTTCCCACTTCAGGTGGCATGTTTGTAATTCAAGACAGTGGAGGCCTGGGGGTTGTGTAGTTGGAGCTGTAACATTTGACCTGTCCACACAGTACACTCTGCAAGTCATGAAAAAAATCCTAACTGGACTGCGCCCTTCGTGTGAAGGCTTCAGCAGTTTTACGGGTTCAGGCAAACAACCGGGGGGAAGAAGCCACAGAGTCATTTCATCATGTGCGGTTAACAAAATAAGAAACGTCTTCTCTGAACTGAGTGGAATCCATACAGGGTCTGAAGATGTAGATATTGATCAGGAAGCAGATGAAGCGTAGGGAGATTTTAATGACATTTAAACTGCGTAGTTCACATCTGAATGCATTCCATCAGGAGCACGAGTTACGCACAGCTCAACAAAATAGGGTATCATACACAAATGTTAATGGTTAAAATAAAAATGTCTTCACAAAATGTACCCTGATATGAAAAATATACAGATGGGCTTTTCATGCCATTTATGATAAAGTTTCCTTGCAAACACTGACCTCAACTAGAACTTAAAATTAAAGTTAATGCGGATTTGAATAACGTCAGTGTGTACATCATGTGTTTGTAATGATGCAACTACTTGAAACGTGAAAATTGCGGTGTTGAAAAAAATGATCTGTTATCTGGATGGTCTCTCTTGCGGAGCCATGATATGGGTTTGGCTCACTCTCGTGTCCATGCCCCGGTTTGCATCTGATACAGAGGAGAGAACATCTGCCACCATAGCCATAGTCCTTCTCAATGGCCACTGGCCTTGCTCTGAATATCTTGCGGACTTTGCTCCATGAGATTTTGAACTTGGGTTCACCAACACTTTCCCCATCTTAAAAACAGCCTGTTCAAAAACAGAAATATAAAAAAATCGTTTAAACACAGATAAAAGGTGTCAGGAACATTTTGATGTACATTATCCAGTGACACATCGTGCTTACAAAGGAGAGGAATGATGATAGTTCACCCACCTGTTCCCTGTTCGCATGGTTGTTATGATCCAGAGCAGCAAGCATGGAGGCATGGATCATCACATCATGTCCCAAATGTGTTCTCCTCCGAAGGTATTTTAGGTACATGGAGTGGTACGCCTGAAACAAATCTGCATTTGAAATGAAACAAATAAAATATGAGTCACATCCTGACATAAAAAAATACCGCCACATTATATTAAGGTGAAACCTTTGGTAAGACTTCTATATTTGAACATACCTCTAGTGTTGTTGTGTGTATGCACTCTGTCAGATGATCCATGTCTTTCAAAAGCCGCTTGTATTTCAGTCTTCATGAGTACTTTGTGGGATTCAGATCCTGGACTTAACCAAGGCTTACTTCTCTGGCTCGTCTCATCAAGGGGTTCGTGAGCACATCGGCGATCGTGCCTGTTCCCTCGCCAGTCGTGTCGGTTGGTAACATGGTGTATTACTGATACCCGCTTCTCATTCAACACCTCGGCGTCACCCTCATAGATTTGTGTACTCAACAAAAAACGATTTATAATGGATGGAATCCACCTTCTCAGTCCCTCTGCTTAGCTGCAGTGGCCAGTTTTTTTGACACTCCTTTTGCCACATGACAGGGATCAAATTCGTGGTGTTTTTCTGGATTACAGACCCTCATTTATTTGACAATTTGTGGATGTCTGTCAGGGTGGCATGATGGTGCAGTGGTTAGCGCAGTCGCCTCACAACAAGAAGGTCCTGGGTTTGAACCCCGGGGTTGTCCAACCTTGGGGGTCATCCCAGGTCGTCCTCTGTGTGGAGTTTGCATGTTCTCCCCGTGTCTACGTGGGTTTCCTCTGGGTGCTCTGGTTTCCTCCCACAGTCCAACGACGTGTAGGTCAGGTGAATCGGCCGTACTAAATTGTCCCTAAGTGTGAATGTGTGGGCCCTGTGATGGCCTGGTGGCCTGTCCAGGGTGTCTCCCTGCCTGCCACCCAGTGACTGCTGGGATGGGCTCCAGCATCCCGCGACCCTAATTAGGATAAGCAGCTTGGATAATGGATGGATAGACGGATGGATGGATTTCTGTCAGTGGAGATGGCAGAGACCTTCCCTCCCTTCTTCTATGGTTTTAAGAGCTTCCTGAAAACCTTTGATTTCCACGGTATTAAAGTTTCTAGCTTTAATACCATGGAAAGTGGCAGCAACCATCTCCACAGAGCACAGCTGCTTCTCGTGACTTCATAGTAGTTAACACTGCACTTTGGTCCATGTTTTATCAATAACAGGAAACTCAAACTTCTTCCTCAGTGTTGTGTGTCTTCACTTATTGTTTTGAGGTTCACGTGACAACAGAACCATTCACTAGCGCCTCCTCCGGTCAGTCAGGGTGCCTATTCGGGGGGGAGGGGGAACTGGGGGAACAGTGTGATCCTCCCACGCGCTATCCTCCCACGCGCTATGTCTCCCTGGTGAAACTCCTCTCATTGTCAGGTGAAAAGAAGCGGCTGGCGACTCCACATGTATCGGAGGAGGCATGTGGTAGTCTGCAGCCCTCCCTGGATTGGCAGAGGGGTTGGGGCAGCGACCGGGACGGCTCGGAAGAGTGCTCAGAACATCCATCCATCTATTATCCAAACCGCTTATCCTGCTCTCAGGGTTGTGGGGATGCTGGAGCCTATCCCAGCAGTCATTGGGCAGCAGGTGGGGAGACACCCTGGACAGGCCGCCAGTCCATCACACGGCCGACACACACACACACACACACTCACACCTAGGGACAATTTAGTACGGCCGACTGACCTGACCTACATGTCCAATTCGGAGAAAAGAGGGGAAATAAATAAATAAACAAACAAATTCTGGGATTGTAAAACATAACCTAGCTCATTTTAAATTTATTCGAAATCTAATGAGTACAGCTGCAGCAATTTTGTCGATGAAGTCTATGATACTATCAGTGAGCGCATCCCTGCACATTCGCTCACAACTGAGCTCAACTGAACTAACAGAAATGAATGGATCATTTCAGGAAGTGATTCAGTTCAGTTCGTTCACCCAAAAGATTCGATTCGTTCGTAAATGACACACAACTATCAGTCAGTCACTCTAACATGGTCGCTCAGGGACATTCGAGTTTGTAGGGCCGACCTGCTGGTCCGGTCCAGCCAAAAAAAAAAAAAAGAGAGAAAAGGAGTCACATCCATGGCATGTGACTGTTTTTGATTTGAGCGGTAACACGTTGACAGCTCTGACATGCTGAGATGGACAGGCTTGGTGCGACAGAGGTGGTATGACAATGATGGAGAGACCCATCTGGTGTGATCGCTCTGTTGCTCTTCAACCCTTTCCACCTATTCTGTTTTTTCAGATTTTACCAAATATTTGTGAGTTATAAAAGGATGGCTCTGCATATGAAAAATGTGGTTATCACTGAATTGACACATTTAAAAAAAACTGATCGGTCTGATGTGTAAAACAGGTTCGGTTCGGTACACAAATTTATGTGGTGACACTTAGTGGATCACGTGACTTTCATTGGTGGAAAATCCCATTTGTGGAACATTTATTTTTTCAGCACTTGACAGTCAAATTCTGTACACCTGTGATTTTGGTCCATTTTGTCCCACAGCAAATGTGTGTCCATACAGGCTAATCTTTCTTTTTCTTTTGGAATTTTCTGTAGGAAGGATGAGGCAAGGGCTTCCCACTACCTAGTTGTGGCGTGTTAATCGTTTATTGTCCCTGGAAGATAAAGCCACGCTAAGCTCTTTTACCCTCCAAATCTTTTGGTTTCTCCCTTTCGCCTCTCCCACTGTTTCAGAATGATTTCAATGCAACGGTTTATGAAGCAAAATAGAGATTTGCTTGTTTCACTGGATTGCGTCTAATTGAATTTACATTTACAGTGGATATCGTTTTAGCATATTTATTAAATTAACAAATTGCTTTCTACTGCTTTTAACAGCTAACAGTGGCTAGATCCAGGACATTTAACTGGCCCACAAAATTCAGCAAACATCAAGAAGGAATGAAAAATATTTAACGAAAAAGGATTACATAAGTTATAAAGAATAGCATTCTTTTTTTCCAATTGAAAGAATGAAATGCTGTTTATTCAAATATCTGAAAAGACACTGGGAATGGCTCTCAGGTTTGCCCATATATATATAAAAATTACAGTTTAAGAATAATCAGTATTCCAAACCAAATGTGAAAAATACTATTGTCAATACCATCGCTGTATAAAAAACAAGCATGTTTCTGAGTCTTTGCTTTGACAGTTTGGCGACAAAGCAAGACAGGCGAGATTGAGATGGTTTGGACATGTATGGAGGAGAGATGCTGGGTATATTGGGAGAAGGATGCTGAATATGGGGCTGCCAGGGAACAGGAAAACAGGACCGCCAAAGAGGGGGGTTTATGGATGTGGTGAGAGAGGACATGCAGGTGTTTTCGCGTGACAGAGGAAGACGCAGAGGACAGGAAAAGATGGAAATGTATGATCTGCTGTATCGACCCATAACGGGAGCAGCCGAAAGGAGAAGAAGTTTGAATAAAAACTTATGGGCAGTTCAAGTCTAAAAAAGATAATTCCTCCGTGGCCTATCAACACGGGGATCACCGGACTGAGTCTCTGTGTTGCTTCTAGCTTTGGCAGACACACTTGGCCGTGTCTGCGGGTGGGAAGCCGGATGTGGGTATGTGTCCTGGTTGCTGCAATAGCGCCTCCTCTGGTCGGTCAGGGTGCCTGTTCAGGGGGGTAGGGGGAATAGTGTGATCCTGCCACATGCTATGTCCCCCTGGCGAAACTCATCACTGTCAGGTGAAAAGAAGCGGCTGGTGACTCCACATGTATCAGAGGAGGCATGTGGTAGTCTGCAGCCCTCCCCAGATCGGCAGAGGGGGTGGAGCAGCGACCGGGATGGCTCGGAAGGAGTGGGGTAATTGGTCAGATACAATTGGGGAGTAAAGGGGGAATAAATAAATTAACAAAAAAGATAATTCCTGTTACTTATGCGGTAGTCATAGGATTAAATTTTTCCTCCTGACAGTCGTTTAAGAACCAAATACTGTGAATGTGAAATGCATGTATAAGTAAATAACTGCACCACTGAGCACAAGTGGCCTGTGTTAATGTTGGCAATTCAGGCCTCAAGATTCAAAATTACTTTATTTGTCCCGAGGGAACTTTGTCTTGGACAGAAAGGCTGCATTTTCAATGTCCCAAGAAATCGTCTGAAATCATCATACATCATCTGCACTTTGGTTTTAGCTCTAAAACAATTTACAATTTCATTTGGCAGACGCTTAAAGCGACATACATCTGAGAGTTAATACAACACAAGCAAGGATCTAGTCAAGAGGTGACAACGCAAGTGTCAAAAAAAAAACTAGGTTCAAGCCCAATAGGATATAAGTGTCAACAGGCAGTGCATGAAGGCAAAGGTGCTTAGAAGCGAATTTTTTATTTTTTATTTTTTTATACTATCAGGCGTGGAGGTGTTCGAGAAAGAGCTGGGTCTGTAGCTTCTTCGTAAAGATGGAGAGGGACTCAGCAGATTGAATGGAGTTTGGTAACTCATTCCACCACTGGGAACCATGAGATTTTGTCAAAACTGGCAGACTGACAGGCATTTCTTTTGATGGCTTATTTGCATCATGCCAGTGGTTGCCAGGGACCAAAAGGTTTCTGCAAATGGTTCAATGCGTTCAAATGTGCCAAATGCAGGTAGTAGCACCTCAAAGAGAGAGGGAAATCACATTTAACTCTTAATTCAATGGCTTCTTTGTGAATAAGACAATTCATTGTCACAGTGCATACAACGAAATTCAGTCTCTGCATTTAACCCATCCTATTGTATAGGAGCAGCGCAGCGCCTAGGGACCAACTCCAGTTCTTTCTTTGCCTTGGTCAGGGGCGCAGGCACTAGTATTGACCCCAGCATACATGTCTTTTTGATGGTCCAGGAAACTGGAGCACCCGGCAGAAAACCCACCCAGACATGGGGAGAACATGCAAACTCCACACAGAAAGGACCTGGGATGGCCTGGGGTTTGAACCCAGGACCTTCTTGGTGTGAGGCAGCAGTGCTAACCACTGGACCACCGTGCTAAGGTAGCCCACCATGCTGCTAACTGAATACAGTAAAAGTTGCTCACATTTCCACCACTGTAGCATTCTTAGACTGATTCCTAGTTCATTTTGGAATTGATTTTGAAGTTCTTCTCTTGGTTTTTAAATCCATCCGTGGAGTCAATTACATTAATGACTTACTACATTTAGTAGAGCCCTCAGATCCACTTAATCCCACCTGCCAACCGTGCCAGGGGCTTAAAACTCATTTTCCCGCATGCTTTGAGTTACATTTTCCTAGTATTTACGGTCTCTAAGACCCAAACTAAATTAGGCTAAATTAGGCTCTTTCTGCCTCGAACTCCTTTTCAAAAATAAATAAAACCAATTTAAACTCAAGCCAAAACCACAAAGTTGGTCAGGACCTTTCTCTGTTTCACCCGGCCATCATCAAAATTTTATTTCTTAACTGCGCTGTACTGCTGTGCTTTTAAATGGACTGTTTTAGTTTGTGTATTCTTATCTATTTCATCCTGCCGTGCAAAGCTTGGAAATCATTAATCTGAAACTTTTATGGCTGTTACTGATGCTGCAGTTTTCGTGGCCTGGCCTAGCTTTAAAAAGTTATTTTTTAATGTCTAGTTGACTTCCTAGTTAAATAAATGTCCGGATCAGCAATCCTGCCTACATCATCAATAATCTCATTTCTCCATGGGGAAAACTTGACGGTCTTTTTGAGGGGGAAAAATTAAAGAAAAAACAAAACAAAAAAACAAAACCAGACAAGTAAAGCGTCCAACTTTTCTTCTTTCCTCACCGTTCTCGAGGACAACGTGAGCTGAGAGCACAACAACACTGATGGATGGCTCACCGAGCGGGACTACCGGGCATGGGCCCAGGGGCCCGAGGGGTCGTGGGGTCGCTAAGCTCGGGACTCTGTGTGAAGTCACTGTGATTAACTTTTCATTTCTCGCCGCGGAGTTGATGGACTCTGTCATCCTCGGTGTGACTAACAGCTTTCTGTCCCTTTTTTTGCAGGGATTTTCTTCATTAATATTGACCTGACTGAACTAGATATTCCCATATTCATATCCATATTTAATTGAACACACCTGATACACTTGACTTACTACTTAACTTCATCTTGCATAGCCGACTTCGATTTAATTCACTTATACTTAGGCTGACATGGTGTCTGACATACTTCTTTTGCGCAGGAAAAACATTTCACTACCATTGTACTAGAATAATGTGTACGTGATAAATGATTGATTTGAACTGATCTCATATCTTTAGTGGAGAGAGGTATGTTTTTGTTAATGTGCCATTTGCTTTAATCTGTGCTGGACAGGTGGGGGTGGGTGGGGTTGGGCCTTTATGCATCCATGCCTTGGGGCCCATTGTTTTGTAATCTGTCTGTGATAACACTAGTTCATCATCTCATCTTCAGTCGCTTCTCCGGGGTCGGGTCGCGGTGGCAGCAAGGTAAGTAGGGCACTCCAGACGTCCCTCTCCCCAGCAACGCCCTCCAGCTCCTCCTGGAGGATCCCAAGGCGTTCCCAGGCCAGATTGGACATGTAGTGCCTCCAGCGAGTTCTGGGTCTACCCCAGCGTCTCCTCCCAGTTGGACGTGCCCGGAAAACCTCCAAAGGAAGGCGCCCAGGAGGCATCCTAATCAGATGTCCGAACCATCTCAACTGGCTCGTTTCGACAAGAAGGAGCAGCGGCTCTACTCCGAGGTCCCTCCGATGTCCGAGCTCCTCACCCTGTCTTTAAGGCTGAGCCCAGACACCCAACGGAGGAAACTCATTTCACTAACGCTAACATTATAACACTAACACTAGTTACACTAGATAACACCAGTTGTCTATCAGAAATAAGTACTCTGAGGACCTCCAGGTGTACGTGCCTTTGACTGAAGTAAAAAGTGACTTATCTTTCAGCATAAAAGGAGGCATAGCTGAGCTGAAGTTTTTTTCAGTTTTTATTTCACATTCTGTCTTTGTTTTGTTAGTAGAGTCGGGACCGATCTAATCCAATATCAGTATCGGTTGCCGATACTGATGTATAATACAGTCATCTGATATCGGACTGACATTACCGATCCAGAGTCCATAGTCTGATGTCTTTATGAATTATAAATATGTAATAAATAATGCAATTTTAAGCCCACAGCCAAAATGGCCTATGTGGGTTCAGGTAGTATGATGAGTTTTGGGTGCGGGGACGTGGAACACAAGTTCTTCGCTTGCCCGCATAGAGTGTGAAGCGGAGGATGTGGAAGCCACCGACAAGGCGGCTGAAGCGGGGGGGGGGGGGGGAGTTGCAAGGAGGCGGGGAATGAGTATGAGGCCGATGGCTGTGGGGGAAAAAGTGAAACCCCACAAGATGTAAACCTGGAGTCTCCTAAACTCCATAGTAATTCGGAGAAAGATAAAATGGCGGTAGATGACGTGGTAACTGTATCAGAGGGATCTGGTGTGCGTGGAGTTAGCGGCACTGCTGCATACGTAACCTCCACGGCAGCTTCCATAGCCAAGCCTGGGCAGGAGGCACAGAGTGACGGGGAGGAGGCAATGGTGGACCCGCCTGTCACCGAGAGGCAGGAGAAGGAGGATGACACTGAAATGGAGCATGATTCTGAGTCGGACGGCACGGCAACAGATTCCCGGCGACCAACCAGTGAACTGTACACTTTGCAGGAAATCAATGTTTTTGGATGAAACTTTTGGCAAGTTTGTCAAAGTAATTGATTATTTTCCGGGCACACCTAAATTTCTCAAAACTGTCACAGCGCTGCAAAAACTTGTGGGGTTTGATTTATTAGATAAAAAAAAAGCGTTATCATTTAAGGAAGGCTTAAGAAAAAAAGCACCTGTTTACAAGAAAGGGAAGGATGGAAGTGCACTACAGATTTCACACTGGACAGCAAAAGTGACGAGCCACATTTACAATCTTCCATCACTTTATCCGGGTTATTGTCAAAGTTTGATTCGACTGATGCTTGGAGAATAAAAAATCCATACAGCAGACAGTACACACGGGTAAAGACTTCAGGGAACAAGGTCCGTGGTGCCGGGCTAGACAGGTAGTACATCACCAGACACCTGAACACCAGCTTAGTCAGGAGCAACACATCACCACTTAGTCAATTTTCTGAAACTTTCCCCCGTTTTCTCCCCAATTTTACTTGGCCAATTACCCCACTCTTCCGAGCCATCCCGGTCGCTGCTCCACTTCCTCTGCCGATCTGGGGAGGGCTGCAGACTACCACATGCCTCCTCCGATATATGTGGAGTTGCCAGCCGCTTCTTTTCACCTGACAGTGAGGAGTTTCGCAAGGGGGACGTATCACGTGGGAGGTGGGAGAATCATGCTATTCACCCCCAGCCCCCCCCCTGAACAGGCGCCCCGACCGACCGACCGACCGACCGACCAGAGGAGGCGCTAGTACAGCGACCAGGGCACATACCCACATTCAGCTTCCCACCCGCAGACACGGCCAATTGTGTCTGTAGGGGCACCCAACCAAGCTGGAGGTAACACAGGGATTCGAACCAGCGATCCCTTTGTTGGTAGGCAACAGAATAGACCACCACACTACCCAGACGCCCCACAGGAGAGGTAATTTTGTAAATGTTTTGCAATTATTTTGGGTAATTTGGAAAGGGAAAAAAAAAGCACAGTTGGACTCTTTAATAAGTCAATTAACGCATTAAAGGAGGTGCACATAGCAATTTGCACTCCTCCACCGGTTTGTATGCGGAGCCTACTTAAACTACAGCTCAAATAAAATGCATTGGAATACATTTAAATTTGATGCATTTTTGACATTTTTTCCCCCTATTTTACTATGAAGTGCTGTGTGGTTTACTACAGCCTCATGTAACCTTGCACATATTACTACCAACAAAAACAACAACATAAAAAAGAGGTCTGGTATCGGCAGATATCCAAAGTCAGGTATCAGAATCGGATCAGAACAGAAAAAAAAGTGGCTCGGAGCATCTCCATTTGTTACCACCACCGACAAGTTCTGAATCACCCTGTTATGAAACATGCTTCCTCTGTGGGGGGTTTTTGTGCTCTTTTTTGGGGGGCGGGGGGGGGTCTGTTTTAATGTACAAGTCTGAAGGTAACCGGCTCCAACAGTGCTTAGCAACTGCATACCGGCTGGCTGCCAGATCAAACTGACAACTAGAATAACCACAGAGTGTTCTAGAAAATACCACTCGTTCATCTCACTCCACCAACTCAATCCGAAAACTGAAGCCGAAACACTTACGTGACCACAGCCAAAAGAAGTTTGGGGCCTGATTAGTATTGCCTCTGTTGCTCAAAGAGAGAACGTATCAGCACAACCCGCTGAAAAAACAAGCCCTGGGATGGGAACAACTCAAATGAAAGAGGAATCCATCATGGACCGGAAGTGGATATCTGCACACAACATCAATCGGACGGTGTGATGTAACACACTGACGCCAGGATTGCAACGGAAGTTCTCTTTTCAACAAACTTGAGGAGCTGCCCAAAAAAGCAGAGTTCCACAAGAACAGAGTAAAAAAAAAAAAAAAAATTGTCAACCTTGCGGAGAGACTGGAAGAGAAAAGGCACGTCAACCTGGCACAGCCAGCACTTAAACTGAAATGGTGAATCATTCCAAGCCGGAGTTGCTGAAAATAGTACCCACACTGTTTCTGCCTGTGTGCAGCATCACCTCGTGGATTCATCACAGTACATGTGACGCTTTAAATTACAAGCCACTCACCACGCAGAAACAACCCAGTAACGTACAAGTAAAACGGATGTAAGTCAACTGTGATGACTGGGGCTTGCTGAGTAATATATGTCTCTAGTTTGCTTCTCTTGTCACTCAAGTGCTGATAAATGACATATAATGTGCTGTAATGCTATGATGAATGCATAACGTGCTGTTAGATATACCCTACGACAGGGAGGGGGGGGGCGCCCCAGTGGCTCACCTGACAGCGAGCGTACCACATAAGGCTGAGTCCTTGCTGCAGCGGCCTGGGTTCGAATCCAGCCCAGACCCTTTGCCGCGTGTCAACCCCTCTCTCTTTCCTGTCCCTCTCTCTCGACTATTACTATCTAATAAAGGCAGAAAATAACCATATTAAAGAAAGCATGACATCCATTACTCGCCTTATATTCAAGTTTAACAGCTAAGTGGTATTTATCCCCGTGACACAAACGATTCAAAATACTTTATCCCACACGGTGTTTGATATAGATTACATTTAACAGCACAGTACAATGACAAGGAAGCAAACTAGAGATACAGAAAAGCCCGTTTTACTCATATAATATTCAGGAATTACCAGTCATCGCAGTTCAACTTGCATCTATTTTACTTGTAAGTTACACAGTTACTTCTGTCTGTAAAAGGGTTACCAGCAAACCTGCCCTAGCTTCTGAGCAGAGCACACCTTCTTTCTTTGGTAATGCTAAAGTCACTGCATGCTACAGCAATCCTACGAGAATTGGGGGGGTCCAATTTCCCAAACTTTTTGCTTGCACAGTTTTATGATCGCCGTCGCAGAATTGGATTTGGTTGAGACGGCCCAAAAAAGCAACAGTAGCTGAAGCCGCACATTACCGAACACGTTTTGAGACACCCGCCATCACCGGAGGAGTTGGATATGCTAGTAAGGTGCCATTGTATTTATTTTAAAGGGACAGTTCACCCCAAAATCAAAAATACATGTTTTTCCTCTTCCCTGTAGTGCTATTTGTCCACCTACATCGTTTTGGTGTGAGTTGCTGAGTTTTGGAGACATCGGCCATAGAGATGTCTGCCTTCTCTCGAATACGATGGAACTGGATGGCACTCGGCTCGTGTTCCTCAAAGCGGCAAAACATTTTTTTTATTTTTTTTTTAAAACTCAACAGCAATGTCTCTTTCCACAAATCATAACCTGGTACTCAAGATAATCCACAGACCTTGTTGTGAGCAGTTTCATGTAGGTGTAGTTTGGTCCAAGAAAATAGTTCCTACATGAAACTGCTAGCAACTATGTCGTTATGCTCAATGATACAGGTAAGAAAATCAAAGGTTGAATCAGTTCATCTGGATACAACGTTTATTTATTCTTTTTTTTATCTCTCTTTTTCGCCCCAATTGTATCCAGCCAATTACCCCACTCTTCCAAGCCGTCCTGGTCACTGCTCCACCCCCCTCTGCCGATCCGGGGAGGGCTGCAGACTACCACATGCCTCCTCCCATACATGTGGGGTCACCAGCCACTTCTTTTCACCTGACAGCGAGGCGTTTCACCAGGGGGATGTAGCGCGTGGGAGGATCACGCTATTCTCCCCCAGTTCCCCCTCCCGCCGAACAGGCGCCCAACCGACCAGAGGAGGCGCTAGTGCAGTGACCAGGACACATACCCACATCCAGCTTCCCACCCAAAGACACAGCCAATTGTGTCTGTAGGAATGCCCAACCAAGTTGGAGGTAACAGGGATTCGAACAGGCGATCTCTATGTTGGTAGGCAACAGAATAGACTGCCATGCTACCCGGACGCCCGATACAACAACGCTGGTTCGAACCAGCGTTCCCCCCATCACTGCATCCGTCAATAAGCGTATGTAGATGAACTGATTCAACTATTTTTGATGTTAGCAACTATGTTGGTGGACTGGTCTGCCTTGTCCATTCGTGGACAAATTCAGTGGTGCATATATGACTATAACAGTGAGTGGGATTCCTTGCTAGTTATTTCTGCTTACTGTTTTTACAATATCCTTGTTTGCAGTCTCACAAATTGTTTTTTGTTGTCTGTCTCTAAGGTCAGCTCTGAATTAAGCAAACCACCTCCAGGTATTCTGCACCCTCTTTTGTGTAACTCATTGAAAAATCATTTAAAACTCAAAACAGCTAAAGTAGGCCACTCCTGTTGTGTTTTGTAACTTATAATTAATGATCTGGTGGCAAACTAAAAAAAAAAAAATTAGAAGAAAAAAAATCTGCCATTGCTTGTCTTTGCTAAAAGATTAAACATGATTTATCCCATGAGCCTGTTAGTTTGATTAATGGACTATTGTCTTTTTTGGAAGACTAATATAGCGCTCATATTTTGTGTCTCGATTTAATACATCACCTTATCTCGCGGTTTGCTAAAAAAAAAAAAGTTCGGGGTTTTTGTTGAATTTGAGTGCCCCCTGTGGACAAAAGCGGTAGTGTTTCGCTGAAAATTACATAAGAATCGCTTCTTGTCTCAAACGCTTCCGTTCACCCTCTGATGGCTTGTGTGTTTGTTTTGAAGAAAGGTTTCTGGGGAAACAGCTGTTTGCAAGCTATACAGCGATGAGGTAATGTGGCTCCAACTGTGGCTGTGTATCCCGTCTGTGTGCCGTGAATCGTTTCATCGGGGGAATCTGACCCGGAGATAAGCATTTGGAGTCATTACATGGTAATATCTAATCTTCTCACTGACGCTCTCATTTCCTTGTGCCAGCCAGGAGGAGGCATCAGAATGAAATCGAAACTGATAAATAACCAGTGAAAAACTCCTCGCAGCAGCTTTAATAGTTTCAATATGCGTTACTAGTCTGCAACTTCTGTGTTCACCATGACGCTGCTTCCTCGGCCAGTTTCCCTTTTCAACAGCAACCCTAATATTACTAGGTCTACCCTGGTCGGAATAAGCTTTAAGAAAAAAAAAAAAATACAATCAGAACCCATCCATCCATCCATTATCCAAACCGATTATCCTGCTCTCAGGGTCGCGGAGATACTGGAGCCTATCCCAGTAGGTCATCTTATCCCAGCAGGTCATTGGGCGGCAGGCGAGGAGACACCCTGGACGGGCCGCCAGGCCATCACAGGGCCGACACACACTGGGATTATGTTTATTAGGAAACTATCGCAGACACTACTCGTTGTAATAAGATAGTAAAGATAACATTCAGTAAGCAACCTGTATTGCCTGGAAAGATCTGATTTGTGGTGATGTAGAGATGTTCATGTGACGTTCTAACACAGTAGAGAGTGACTTGATCTCTCCCTGAGCTGCATATTTTCCAGACGAGGAAACAGCCATAAGCCGGCTCACCACAATCAGAACCTGAGAATAATTTTTTAAAAAAGTTTCCAAATGGACTGTTAAAAATGTCCCCGGTCTATAGGATGTGCGGCCGCTTGTTAGTCTTATTATCATTATTATAAGAAAAGGTGCATGTGAGGAAGCTTTACTTCTAGGCACCAAGCGGCCCGCCTGTAATCTGGTGGGTAAACAGCATTTGGCTGCAGCGCCAGCCCCTGCCCAGCATTTTGATCACAGCCCAGTGACAGGGAACACCTGTGGACGAGTGCTGAAGATAAGAGTTGTCAGGCACGCCGTGGAGCGCCGTGCTGCCTGCATACCAATGGCCTGGAGGACAAACACCGACTCCAGCTAATTCTATTCCAAGGTCCTCTTTGGCATCATTGGCAGGGAAAGTCTAATTAGCTCTATTAAATGTGGGTGATTAAATCAACCTGGCAGGTGTGATCTTTGTGCAAACAAAAGAGCGCAAATGTGTTTAGCCTGTCTGCGAATATTTCCTTTTGCTCATCTTTTTCCACTGTGCCCTGAAGTGCATGCAGCGAGGCGCATTTGGATTTAAGTTGAGCTGTTATTTTGGTTCACTTCAGATAGCAGGTACAAAAGGGAATAAGATATGACAATAATGTCCCCGGATTTACAAGACCCCCACCCCCCCACCCCCGACAAATCCGCCTAATATTACCTCACTGTCTGTTTCTGGAACAATAGTATGATAACAACAAGGTCACAGCACCTCTCAGACCCAAAGCAGAAGACAAATTTTATCTTCAGCTTTGTTGCCCTTAGGGACATGCCGTTATAACCGGTGTACTGGTAAAGTGACACATTTCCGTTGCCACTGTGTCACAAAATATACAATTACCTGCTAATTAAACCTACAGTATATGTTTTAACCTAACTTGATGTACCCTGGGAGGTACGGTGGCCCAGTGGTTAGCACTGTTGCCTCACAGCAAGAAGGTCCTGGGTTTGAACCCCAGGCCGTCCCAGGTCCTTTGTGTGTGGAGTTTGCATGTTCTCCCCGTGTCTGTGTGAGTTTCCCCCGGGTGCTCCGGTTTCCTCCCACCGCCAAAAAAGACATGCATGTTAGGGTTAATACTCCTGTCTGTGCCCCTGAGCAAGGCAATGGAAAGAAGAACTGGAGTTGGTCCCCGGGCGCTGCAGCTGCCCACTGCTCCTCTACAATAAAATGGCTTAAATGCAGAGAACACATTTCATTGTAACCTGTACAATCACAAAATAAAGTGTTTTTCCCTGGCGGCTTTCCTACTGGTCTTCCTCAAGCTCATTTGTACAGACTCGACGAGGCCGACTTTTTGGCTAAGTCCTTTCTGTTGGCAAGGATTCGTCTCATTTCTGTAATCGAAATGAGCTGCTGGGTATAATGCTTTACAACACACTTACATTTCATGCAACTCACTTACGTTTCACATTTCACTCACTTCAACTTCAATCCTTCAACCAAACCACTGCAGAAAATATGTTCCATATGTTAAATATCACTACTTAAAACAGCATGCTTATGCCTGAACCTGCTGTCTTCCCAGCAACCTCTCTGCTCTCTCTGAGACTACTGCCCTTGTATGTAAATTTCGAGATACTCTCTCCTTTCGGTGCAGATAGTGGTAATGAGAAACAGGGAAACGAGCATGTACTTGTCACTATTGGCTGGAGTGTGTTGATAAATAGTCCCAATTAGTAGTAACCTTCAAAGAGCGAGTCAAGGCTTTTCCCAGAAATCAGTCTTGTTTGCTCGGAACAAGCACTCGTGTTGAGGCGCCGGCATGACAACAGCAAAGGACGTCGAGAGTTTACGCTACGTTGCATTCCAAGTTTCGAGTTCACTTCAAGTTTCGAGTTCGCTCTTTAAACCCGAACCACCGAAAGGGTGTAAAAGTCAGGCACCCGGCGTCTGGACAGTCGTGCTTAGTTTTATCTCCCCCGACACAGAGCCATGCACGCGGCAGCTACATTGATTTGCAGATGGCGGTTGTGGCACTGTCGACTTTCAGCTCACACAGTGAGGGGCGCTCCTTGAGACAAGTGCACATCAAAAGTAATTAACGTCTCTAAAGCTGATAATCACAATATTAATTATTGCGGTTTACATCTTCAGAGGTATAATCAGAAAGCCCTATGTGTATTCATGAAGGCCTTGATTATGGATGCCGTTTAACATAGTAGTGCGTTTCGCCCTGAGGCAAGAGTAAGTGACATTAATGCATGATTAATCAATTTAAAGGGTAATCAGCAATTTGTCTCAACAGGACCCCCCCCCCCCCCCAAAAAAAATCTCCCACACACACACCAGCTTAACCTGGCGGTACGCTTAAGATTGAAAAGTTTTATAACTACGAGACTCATTTACTAACGGGTGTGCAAAGCAAGCTGCTGCGCACAACAAATGGTGCTTGAAATAGCGCCCGCGATTTTGGAGGTATTTACCGAGATATGTTATGCAAATAGGGCAGGCCACAAATTTCCCTTTTGACACGCTATTTCACGGCCGCAAGTGGCTTATAGTGTGTGCGAAACGCTCTCAGTAACTGAGGCCCCGTGTGCTTTGCTTTGACTCTAGGTTTGGATTTCACCTTACGTAGTTGAATTCAAGAGGCAACAGCGCCTTAATAAAATCCTTCAAAAGCTTTATAGGATGATAACGTACACTAGCAACCTCAGTACACACTAACCCGTTGGTTAGAGTGAAAGTTAGTTGAATATGAGCGCACTCTTTGGGACTATGAATAGAAACTTCCCTGAGCAAAGCAACTTATTCTGAGTGCCACGTGTCCAGCTCTGTTTATTTTTAAGCACGGGTATTCACATCTTGTACATGAATCCTCTGTGCAGATTAATTAGACCCAAGCAGCGATAAATACGGCAGTTCGGCGTAAGAAGTGGGGGGGGGGGGACTCCTTTTCACCTCATCTGTTAGAAAATCTATTTATCCTTTCCTCCGCAACTCTCAACAAAAGTTTAGCAGACCCCAAACTGCTGAGCAGCCACATTCGGATGCGGAGGCATCGTGCTGCCTCAGCAGCTCGCACGCAAACAATGGTCGCGGCCCTTTCTCCGAAGTGATTTCCAACACAGCTGCGGATGAAATTGGACGGCTCAAATTAAAAATTCTCTGTGTGTTTTTTGGTTCTCCCAGTCTGGCGAAGGGATCAGTGGAAGTCAGCGACTGTGGTAGGACCGGGAGCTCCCACACCAGATGGCTGTTTCTGCGCTGCACCCCGCTGAGCGCAGCACCCATGCAGCGCCCAGAGGTTACCTCGTCGCACGCTTAATGAGGGAGGATGCTCGCCTGTGTACGTCTGAGCATACCTCATATGGCTTTTGCACAACAGCCACCTGCTGCTGGATATATGAATGCTACGAGTACACGTGAAGTGAAGCGTTGCGGTTATTTCAGTCTGCATATGTGTCTCGTATTGTGCCACACCGGGATCTTAACGTGCCTGACGGACAATTCTGCACATTCTGCTGCTGCGTGCCATAATCTTCACCGCTGAAGCTGAGCACTTTATTTGACTGCCTCCGCATTCACATTGGAAGCTAAATCTAAAGCACGTCAAATTGTCAAGTCACCGATGTTTCCGAAACTGAACGGTTATCCAAAGCCAGCCATAAAAGGAAGCCTGTAATAATGTTTGTGATGATATTTTCCAAACACACCTTAACAGTATATACATCTATATTGTGCGTCACACATTGAAAAACCGGCCTCGGGCATGTTCAGCAGGCTGGTTTTTGAGTGTTGGAGAAGGCTTACTTTGGAACGGTGTCAGGTGGGGGCATATCGATAACATGACACGAGGTTAAGCTTGTCTAGAGGCGGTGGGAAGAGGTGATGTTGACACTAAGCCAATCAGAGCAGCCCCTCACCTGCCCGTCTATACCGCAGCCGGGATGACTGACAGAGAGCCCTCTTGCCGGCCAGATAAACTCAATCTTGGTCTGTCACAATGTCAGAATAAGGACATTCAGCCCGCGTTAACATGCTAGTCCAGCTGCTTTGCTATCAAAATTACCCCTGCTGAACTAGCACGTCACACACACCGGCGAGCGAACCCCCTGTTGTTGTGTTGCATTGCGTAAACTACCTCACTGTAGTGTAGTTATGCAGTGAAATAGATCCATATTACTCCCACGAGGTAGCCGGCGTTAAACAGTGTCCTATTTTCATCTACTTTGAAAACCGCTCTTCCATTTTTTTTTTCTTCCTGAAAGAAGGCTGCTCGCCTGGTTGCACCTGCTAATCTAGACCAAGGACTGATGAGATACGGGGCTGTGCTGATTTATGTCGCCTCTCATGACTTGCTGGTGGGGCCTGACTTTTACCCGGCTATTGGATACATCAGGCGTGTGGAGGAAGCGGGAGGGAGGGGTGGGGGGTGTATGGGGGTGGGGCTGGCCGTCAGCGTCCTGATTCAAAAATGGAGGGAGGGCGGAGGTTTAACCTTGGCAACTGCTCCCCTGGGAATTACTCTTATTCCGGGGGGGGGGGGGTGCATGTAATAGTGCTGGATTAGATAATCCTCATATAGATGAGCATCCCTGTGATAGAAGTCCTTCACTGTCAGAATAGAGCAGTGTTTCTGATAAAGGACTTAAGTATTTGCTCTTAAATTAACACACACGTGTACTATAAAAAGATAAGAAAAATACCCACATGAAGCCGTGGAGTTGTTTTCTTTATATATTTTGTTCTCACAGGAGCGCTTTTAGTCTTTAATGCATAAAACAAAGCGTTTTGTTAACAGCGTTGGTGGTCCCAGTACGCTGGCTCTGGTGTTACGTTTTTTTGTTTTTTTTTATTGTTTACATTTTTTTGAGATGAAAACATGTTGGTATGGGTCTGGAAGGGGTTTCCTTCTCGATATATACAACAAAACAAACACAAGAAGCGTCACATGGCCACTTTGAGGGAGAATATCTCTGCTTTTTCTTACACCTGGAAGAAAGAAAATCGCATGAGGATCTTCCGCCTCTGGATCACCGACATCATATGGAGGCACGAAAGCTGTTGAGACCCATTTGACGTGGGGTCCAGCTCGTTACAGACCAACAAAATATGAGGTGAGTAGAAAGATGACATTAGCGGCGTTAGCCAGCTAAACTCTTTTAATTTTTTCCCCCCCCAATTGTATCTAGCCAGTTACCCCACCCTTCTGTCCCGGTCGCTGCTCCCCCTCCCACTGATCCGAAGGAGGGCTGCAGACTACCACATGCCTCATCCGATACATGTGGAGTCGCAGGCCGCTTCTTTTTACCTGACAGTGAGGAGTTTCGCCAGGGGGACGCAGCGCATGGGAGGATCACGCTATTCCCCCCAGTTCCCCCTCCGACCAGAGGAGGCGCTACTGCAGCGACCAGGACACATACCCACATCCGGCTTCCCACCTGCAGACACAGCCAATTGTGTCTGTAGGGACACCCGACCAAGCCGGAGGTAACACAGGGATTCGAGCCGGTGATCCCCGTGTTGCTCGGCAACGGAATAGACCGCCACGCCACCCGGACGCCCCCCCCCCTCAACTAAACTCTCTGGGTAGGCTTGTGAGAAGCTCAGGTGAGGTGTTCTGCTACAACACTGTCACCCTCAGTCGAACCCACACCACCATCACTGTCCTCTACATCTACGCCCCGTTTCATCCTTTTTCTAAATCTGAGTAGACGGATACACGCTATAAACGAGTGCTAACTCACTGTTTATCGCCGGGCCACAAGTATTCTGGTTTTCATTACAAACAAACACTGCACCAGCTGATTTCACTAATTAGTTCACCCCATCTGGTTGAATTAGATAGATTAGATGGAGCTTTGATGCTCCCCGTGTGAAATTGGATCACTGCAGCAGCAGATAACTGGATACAGCCAAGAGAAAGGGAGGATATAAAAAGAAGTTGAGCGAAGGCGACCTGAAAACACAACACAACAACTGACATGGCGGCACTAGAAATGCTAAGTGAAAAAAAAAATCCCCTCCAAAAAAAGTGACAAGGTTTGTGAAAAAAGTGACTCAGATGATGTAAAGTTTGGCTGGCATAAAAATCTTAATAATCCTGAACCCTCGACGCCACATGGTTGAGGAGCGCTGTCATACAGTCCCCCAGAAGAATGTAAATCCTGGTGATAGGTAAAGTCTACACCTCAGGCTCCACAAATACAGCCGGGAGACAGCACTTAAATGGATGTCCTTATTAAAGTCACTGCACTGGAGGGTTACCCAATATTTCTACTTTCTTTGCTGTGTCTTCGCCGAGTGGGTCATTTTGAAGCGAGTCCCTCCTGCACTATGAAGATAAAGTATCGGTCAGTGCAGACGGGGCAGAACCAATCACCGAAGACGCCGGGCCACAGAGATCGCTCACGAGTTGAATAATCAAATGTCAAGGAGGCTGACTGGTAAAAAGTATATTGATCTGCTAACCCAATTTTGAGTTCGCAAATGAATCGTCCGGGCCCTAATATTTCCAACGAAAAGAGAACTGCCATGTAGTTTATATATAATCATACTGCATCAATATGATGCATGTAATAAATACAATCATCTGACTCCAGCAGTACTGACAGTTGGTGCTCCAAAAAAAAGCTTCCCATCACTTAGTTATGCTTGTAATGTTTAGATACGTACAAGTCAGTGTATCTTAAGAAGACAGACAGAAGACTGTCTGGGGATATATATATGTTGTTTTCTTCAAGAGCCCAATGCCCTTATATTCACTGCATTTCTGCCAGACTGAAAAATGATGCAGGCATATATCCGATACAGTCTGCCTTCACCTTTTTTTAACCTGTGTGTAGCTCAGGGGGTAGAATCCTGAAGGACGAATGCAACTGGTCATCATCACTGTAAGCTATGTTTTCCCTCTTTATGTTGTGAGAATGAATGGATATCGGTAAAGTGCTTCATATAGATTTGATCTCGCCAAAAGAAGATCAAACTAGAGGAGTGCATTCAGTAAAGTGCAGATCTCTGCCAGGTGTACCTATCCTCTTCTCCGGTGCTTGGACTCGGCGACAAACCCTTTTTCCGCCTACCGGGAAAATGGAAATACACGCACACAGGAACAGAAAAATCAGTGTTTTTCCTGCCATTATAAGACTTCTGCGTAGCGTCCAAGTCGATTGAATGGGAAATATGGGAAAAATAAATTGTTAATATGCAGTGCTCAAGCGAAAAAAAATCTACCTAATAAAAACGTTTTGCCTGTCAGTCTGTGGATGTGCAGCCTCCTTGGTGGACCCTCGCAGGAAAGCAACCAAGTCTGGCATGAAATGACAGAGATCAGGCTATCATAATTTCAATTTCAATATATCAATCATAATTTCACACCCTTATAAAGACTTCAAATGTGTTTAACTGTCGCGGTTTTCATGATATAAAATGAATGAAGGTGAATGGTTGCTCTGCTGATTGACTTGGCCACATCCTAGTAACTGACGAAGCTGACAAAGCCCCTACCAACGTCACCTGCATCCTCAAAACCTTGGTGGAGAACGGAGATATGATCCTGGCTGATGGATGCAAAATCATGTCAAACCAACATGAGGCCATGGAGAGGCCCAATGCCATCGTCATGCACTCAGACTTCTGGATGCTCGTCCTGGCTAACCAACCGGGCTCCCCTTTTTTGGGGAACGACTTCTTCTGAGCCGTAGGTGACATCTTCAGCTGCCATGCAGTGGACAACCCCAAGCCCCAGGTGGAGCTGGCCATGCTGAAATAGTACAGCCCAGACGTCTCAGACGCCACACTGGAGAAGCTGGGGGCAGCCTTCGGGGAGCTGCGGTCCATGGCCGACCAGGGTACCATCAATTACCCCTACCCCACCCGAGAGGTTGTCAACATAGTCAAACACCTCCAGAAATTCCCCAACTGGCCAACGTGGTGTGGAAACGTCTTCAACTTCGATTTTCACGACAAGGACATGTGAGAGGTTCTGATCGACACGCTGCACAAACACGGTATTCCCATCGGAGCCAAGCCCAGCTCAATCAACGTGGCCAAGGAGTAAGAGAGCAGGGCACCGCCAGAGGCAAGGATGACACATGCACACACAAGACCACCACACTACAGGACCACATAGGCACCCAAAGCATCCACTCCTCTCTAGTCCCTCTTTAAAAACGGTGACTTTCATTCATAAAACAACGGTAAGAAAACATAGCTCAGCCGGGAGAAATGTTTTATTGTAGCTACTGATATGATTTCCAGCTGTGACTGTGACTAATCCTACTCCTGAAATTGTATTTTTATAGCGAAGTTTTAACATTGGAGACAATGGCAGTTCTGGGTGGCGGCGAGGTGAACAAGGCGAATTATTTTTGGTTCATCGAGTGTTCCTCCAGTTCTCCTGTGCTGAGATCAGCAGTAAATGATTTGCTGGCTTGTGAATACGATCAACTTCTCGTTTACCTTCAGGTTTTGACACTATCACAGCCCGATCTGACTCAACCATAGATGTGAGTCGTGCATGCACATGGTTGACTCAGATTGGGCAGCGACAGAAAAAAAACATTGGCTGAGCGAGGTAGAGAGTGAATGAAGAGAGGGAGAGGCAATAGTGAGAACAGACGTTTTGCAAAGGGTTCCCCCACTCTTCTGAGCCGTCCCGGTCGCTGCTCCACCCCCTCTGCCGATCCGGGGAAGGCTGCAGACTACCACATGCCTCCTCCCATACATGTGGAGTCACCGGCCGCTTCTTTTCACCCGATAGTGAGGAGTTTTGCCAGGGGGACATAGTGCATGGGAGGATCATGCTATTCCCCAGTTCCCCCCTCCCCCCTGAACAGGCGCCCCGACCGACCAGAGGAGGCACTAGTGCAGCGACCACGACACTTACCCACATCCAACTTCCCACCCGCAGACACGGCCAATCTTGTCTGTAGGGACGCCCAACCAAGCCGGAGGTAACATGGGGATTCGAACCGGCGAGCCCTGTGTTGGTAGGCAACGGAACAGACCGCCACGGCATCCGGACGCCCCTTTTTGCCAAGGTTTTTAATCACTGCAACCACGAGAAGTTCTTCATCATACAGTCATAACTGTGCATGAAACATTTTTAGGCTGATAGCTCCAGTAGTTTTTGAGATTAACAGCAGACAGACACACACACACACACACACACACACACACGACCAAATGCATAATCCCCTCCAGGCTACTGCCTGTCTGGCATACCTATGGTAATGAAACCTTTGCGTCTTCACTCTCCTATAGACTTCCACAAGCGTGGCGAAAAGAGGCACGGAGTAATCAGGCCACCACTCCTCAAACAGCAACTCTCGGTGTTCATTTCAAACATTGTTTCTACTTTGATGTACCCGTGTCTATTTGAAACGTTTTGTTGGAAGCGCAAGAAGAGAGCGGCACAGAGACGATGAGGGAGTAAAAAGGCATTCACATGGACAAGCATGTGGAAGCACGCACACACACACACCACACACATTAACTTCTGCTGAATGGAGAAAGCGAGGCAACATTAGTGGACAGACAAACTGAAATCACTTATTCATGATGCATCGCCTGTTTGTTCACCCATATGTGAACCGAGCTCATTTTTCACTGTCATCTTTTCTGCCTTACTCGGCTGTTAGTGGATCGCGGGTCTCTCCAAGACAAACTCCTCGCTAGCCATCCGCCGCGTAATTATCGACAATCGCGACACCCCTGATGATTTATTGTCATTATTTTAGCGGGGAATAAAATGTAAATCTGGATAATAGCTGTCATTTTCAGGATCAGTACGGGGAAATTTAGCATACAGATTGATTCTCATCCGTCTGCAGCGTCAGGAAATTAAGGGGTAAGTCATGTGCCCGTTGCAGTGGGATCGTGACAGTCGGGGCCAAGACCACATTATGATTGTCTGAGTTTTAATCCAGTTCCCCGTGGACTCTTCCCCACAAAACTATTGGGCAGATGGAAGAATATGAAGTGTTGCGCGCTTTAAACGCTCGGTGGTCACATCAAAATGAAGCCAGACATGGGCTCGAATCCAACTCTGGACCTTCTCTATGTGTCTGCCCCTTTCTCTGCACACGCACAAAGGACAAAAATGACACACACAAAAAATGCTGTTAATTAACTGTTAATGAGAACTTGATATGATAAATATTGTGTCGACATACATTACGAATCCAGCCTATATTTTGTTAGATGGTAGCATGTTGTAATTTGTATGAATTTGTACTTAATTAAACATCACAAAAGGTGATAAATGAAGCGGGGTTAACTCGTTCATTAAATCCGGTTCAAACTGGATTAATTTTCTCATCTGGTGAGCCCTGACCAAAATGTGCCTGCAAGACTGTTTCAAAGACCTAAAAATAAACACCCTGGTTGGAGTTGTGTGGCCGGTCTTAACCGTCCATATGTATCCTGTATTACAGTTCAAAAGAAATATCCGTGAGTCCTTGTCACACTTTAGTCGATATGAAAACTGGTATCCCAAATGCTTTGAATTGACCTTTACGTTTGCCTAGCCACTTCCGTTTTATCCTCCTAACATTAGCCTTGGGCTAACTGTGACAAATGTCAGCAACAAAGACAACACATGCTGGACTCTGATGGTCCACTTTTGTTCTAATTTCCAATTTAGCAGTCGTTATCATTTCTCACTTTAAACAATTAGATCTGGGTTGAAGGTTAAAATATTACAATATAGAACAAGAAGAAAGCTGCTTTATTTTGTCATTGCACAGGTTACAACAAAATTTGTTCTCTGCATTTAAGCCGTCCTATTGTACAGGAGCAGTGGGCAGCTGCAGTGCCCAAGGACCAACTCCAGTTCTTCTTTTCATTGCCCTGCTCAGGGGCACAGACAGGAGTATTAACCCTAACATGTTTGTCTTTTTGATGGTGGGGGGAATCTGGAGCACCCAGAGGAAACCCACACAGACACAGGGAGAACATGCAAACTCCACACAGAAAGGACCTGGGATGGCTTGGGGTTCGAACTCAGGACCTTCTTGCTGTGAGGCTACAGCGCTAACCACTGGGCCACTGTGCTGTATCATTTTGTACATTTAAATGAAAAGTGTAAATTTAAGATAAGGCTTACAATATAAAAAAATTGATGTTGACCACTGACTAAACATCCCTAGACCAGCAAATGTTGGTGGCTATCCATTCATAAACTCCAGTAAGGGTATGTCTACAAAAGCATAGCGAATATTCTACAAAGAGAAAATTCAACCAATAAACAGCGCTATGTAGTCATAAGTGAAGGAAGAATTTCACTTTTTTTTTAAATTTGACTGAAAATAAATAGGAGTTTGTCTGTTCCCCTGTGTATGCATGGGTTTCCTCCCACAGTCAAAAGACATGCATGTTAACTATACTGAAGATTTTAAATTGCCCATTGATGTGAATGGTGTGAGTGGTATTTTTATGCGAGTGGGTTCTGTGATGGACTGGCGACTTGTCAAGGAATCTCTCCTTGCCTTCATCCTAATGCTTCCTCGTAATAGGATGGGTTCCAGCCCCCTGAATTAGATTAAATTGGCATAAAGAATGAATTATATGAATGAATGGCAAGAAGTAGGTACTATAAATAACACCATACTACCAGATAGAGAAGGACTTGGCTCAAACTTGCATGTACTCGAGGGTGATTTGTCTTCCAAAGAACAACCCGATATCCATCTCGGGTTGAAGCTTTGACAGTGACAGTGTAAAACTTCCTTCCTGATGCACAACTTGTTGTGAATAGTTGCATCGGCATGAAGGATGAATACATTTTGAAAACAGTATGTAGTATATGGGCGGCACGGTGGCCCAGTGGTTAGCGCTGTCGCCTCACAGCAAGAAGGTCCTGGGTTTGAACCCTGGGGTTGTCCAGCCTTGGGGTCCGGGGTCGTCCTCTGTGTGGAGTTTGCATGTTCTCCCCACGTCTGTGGTGGGTTCCCTCCAGGTGCCCTGGTTTCCCCCACCATCAAAAAGGCATGCATGTTAGGGTTAATACTCCTGTCTGTGCCCCTGACCAAGGCAATAGGAAAAATAACCGGAGTTGGTCTCCAGGCACTGCATGGCGGCTGCCCACTGCTCCCAGCTACACAGCTAGGATGGGTTAAATGCAGAGCTGAATTTCCCCGCGGGGATTAATAAAGTAGTACATCAAAACAGGAGGGTCCTTTAAATTTCAACGTGGCTCCTATATATTGTATATTTTTCCAATTTAGTGTACCTTATTATTGTCAGAACCTTACAATGAATATGAACAATTACATTTCCCATGACACGCTGCCGAACCGTGGCTCAGCGTGTAGATGCTAATGTATTAGCTTTCTATGCTACCTTTAAGCCATTGCTCGTCATCACCTATTATTAACCAACAAATAACTAAGTAAATGCTTATTCCCTCCAAAGCTATTTGTGATCTGGGATAAATAAAGCTGTCTGAATCTGATGTAACCATAATTTATAATTATTCCTTTATTTTCTGATGGTTCAAGTGTGCATTGAGTGTGTGTGTGGGGTATGCTAAAGCTAAAGATTTCTTACTATAGTTGACTCATGTCTTATACTTAACTTCTTCAGCCCCCATCACAAATTATTTTTATACATGATATTTCTGAACTATCACTTAATGGAGGGCGAAGAGCATGTTTTACTTCCACATCAGTGAGGACAAAGTGTTTGCATCAGTGACAAGCAGCTGCTTTCAACAGGCTACAGCATAAAGGCGGGAAACAGATGGGTAAGACCAGAGTAGGCGATCATATTACTGGTGAATCTGTCCTAGTTTTACTCGCCTCTCTTCCCCTCTTAATTTCCGTGATGAAAATATGGAAAACGGATGAGATTTAATGAGTGTGCCGTTATCACGTGTCTCAGCCTCGCAGATTTTGCTGTGCCTCTCCATAAATTCATTGTTGTTGGCCTTTAAATGACCTCTGGGCGCTCCAAATCCATCACCGTGGACCCAGGCAATTTAGCAGTACGTAATATTGCCTCACATATTTCAAATGAATATGCTCCCATTTGTTTAATGATATAACCAAATAGAGTTTTATTCCTACCCCCTAAATAGACTCTTTTCGTGCATTTTTTTCTCTCCCCAGTGAATTTGTTGGCAGATGATAATGCGGGCCTGCAAAAATGTGCTGTCTTCTATTTATAGGCTGGCTGTCTAATAACTTGTCTCTGACATTTCTTAGAGACTTATGATTGTCAATTTTCTGCTTATCCTGTGTACAGGGACCCCAAAGGATAAATGGGAATGCTTGTTCATCAGTAAACCTCAGCATATACGGTGGAGATGGTAGTGGGACACTGGCCAATGCACCAACTGTACCCCTTCTTCTCTTCCAACCAACCTATGGACTCCATCTTATTTTATAAGGATAAGCATGGACAAAGTGAGCTGTTCAAATCTCAACCCAGCCCTCCATTTTGTTTTACTTCTTCACTCTGTTGTTTCTTTCTTCACAATGCTTAAAATCATCCTATAATTTCCATCAAAATCTTAGCCTACAAATAGATACATACAAACATACATACATACATACTTAGATAGATAGAGAGAGAGAGAGAAAGAGACAGAGACAGAGATAAGGGACAGAGACAGATAGATGGATAGATAGATAGATAGATAGATAGATAGATAGATAGATAGATAGATAGATACATACATACATACATACATAGATACATAGATAGACAGATAGATAGATAGATAGATAGATAGATAGATAGATAGATAGATAGATAGATAGATAGATAGATAGATAGATAGATAGATAGATAGATAGATAGATAGATAGATAGATAGCGAGCGCGAGAGAGAACAATAAGGGCCAGATAGATAGATAGATAGATAGATAGATAGATAGATAGATAGATAGATAGATAGATAGATAGATAGATAGATAGATAGATAGATAATCGATCGATCAACAGACAAATAGATAGATAGATGATCGATAGAGACAGAGAGCTAGATATAGATAAAGAGAGAGCGATAGATAGATAGATAGATATATAGATAGATAGATAGATAGATAGATAGATAGATAGATAGATAGATAGATAGATAGATAGATAGATAGATAGATAGAGACAGAGGTAGAGACAAAGTGATAGATCGATCGATCGATCGATCGATCAATAGATAGAGAGAGAGAGAGAGAGAGAGAGAGAGAGAGAGAGAGAGAGAGAGAGAGAGAGAGAGAGAGAGAGAGAGAGAGAGAGAGAGAGAGAGCAAGCATTTTGTCAAACCATGGTGATGAATGACTTCCAATTCATTGAACATTACCTAACTGAGTACTACTGTATGTAAAAAAAAAAAAAGAAGAAGAAATGATAGTCCTGGAGAACCTCAGAATTAGAGAAGATAAAAAAAGCAATCCACCATTGCCAGTCTCCCACAGAACATCGGCCTCCCCTCTCTCGAACAAGTGGCCTTAAGAATGACAATAAAGAAGAGGACCAAGGATACAATAGAATAAACGTTACGCGGCTGATTCATCATCATACTGAAGTGTGCGCTGACAGCGGGGGCGTCTCCCAATATAAATAATATCTGAAACCTGGAGTCATATAAACATCTCTCATTTGTCCTGGCAGATAACATGGTCATTCCCTGGTTATGAATAGCTCTTTTGTGTGCATATGGAGACATGCCAGCATTTATTTCCAGATTTATAGCCATCACCGCCTGCCTTTAAAATGATGGGTTACTTAATAAGAAAATCATCGATGTTTTATATGATAACAAAATGAAAGGGATGAGAGGAGGTCTGCGTGCTCATTACTGGGCTTGAAATGAATCTTCACAAACACGGTGTAGTCACTTTACGACAATCTTTCAAGGCAAAACGCGAGCCTTCGTTCAGCTGTAAAGTGGAAGGGAATTTAACACAGTGGATGTTATACAGTCAGTCCTTTCAATTGGGGGGGGGGTCACAAGACAGTAAGACACTGACAACAGAATGACACATTTCCTCCACTCACAAAACATATAACTGATTATGGCAGGGTGCAATATTATGGTAGCACAAGTCATTTGCATCGGGGTGCAGTGAAATGAACTCATTTCATGGTCGACTGGCTGGTTCGGGGGTCCTAGAAATAAGTGAGAATTGGCACTTGCCTAGCGTTTGGATGGTCAGACGCACGCTGTCTCCGAGATGAGGGAATTTTTTTTTTAAAAAAAGAAAAGGAAATCAAGCCCTAGTAATGCCCGGCCACATCACACATTAGCACTAAGAGCTTTGCGTATCGCTTCCCTTCACAAGCAGAAAAGGAAAATGGATAGTTTCACGAGCCCCGTCGCTGAGAGGAAATAGAAGCTGAAGGCTCATTCCGGCCAATGATGTCCGCCCTGACCTCTTGGACAAGGCTGACGGCTTCCCCTGTGAGCCTGCGCCAAGATCGCTCTATAACGGCCATTTTGTGCCATTCGGTGCGTCGAGCTCATTTTGAGAATGTGTATAGTCAGCACATCATTAAGCGCTTTATTTTGACTATTCTCAGTCGGGAGTAAATCCTCTCGCTCTCTTGGGGGAGTTTTTTTCAACGTGATGGGGCTAATACAGCCATAGCCAGCCAGCGACTTGGTGTGTCCGGGGAAAGATTTAAAGCCGGTATATGACCCTGATGTTGTGATTGCGGCAGCGTTTGTGGTCGCCCGCGGTGGTGCTGTGGTGACTTTTAAACGCCAATGATGTATGCGTTTCGCCTCAAGCAATGGCATGTGTTTCACTCCAAACCAGGACCCTGGAGCTGTACCAGTCAGCTTTGCTGTCTACCTCGCTCCCCCTCGCCAAAACATCTATGTCCATCGTTCTTCACCTTGTTTGCTTCTTTGTGTGTGTGTGTGTGTGTGTGTGTGTGTGTGTGTGTGTGTGTGTGTGTGTGTGTGTGTGTGTGTGTGTGTGTGTGTGTGTGTGTGTGCATGCTCGGGTTGATGTCGACAGTGGCATCTCCATTAGACTCTTATTGAGACTGATAAATAAGAGGGAAGCTGGAGAGCACAGAGGGTCCCTGCTGGGGACAAGATGGTACAGTTGGTCCTTCACAGAGACGGGAGTGAAACAGACAAGGTACCATGTACACCAGTCACTCTCAATCAGCAAAATCCTCCACTGCGGTCCGGGACCAAAAATGGGTCACGGGCCTTATTTTGGGAAGGCACTGAACACAAGAATACGTTTCCACGAGTCGCAAGGCAAGACCATTTAATTTATTCCCAGACTTTTTAAGCCCTGGGCCCATATGAGAGGCTTAATGTCTAATAAGTGTCTCATTAAGGCCTTCGGCTGAAAAGGTTTAAGAATCCCTTATCGCAGCAGCGCTCCGTGTCTTCCACTCCCTATTTAATTGGAATATCAAAGTCCCGCACAAGGTAAAACATCGATGTCAGAGGCACATGAGCCTAAATTTGTTGTACCGCTCTGACATGTTGGCTTTTTTTTTTTTTGTGGGCTGACCTATGCGTTTGGCTGTCACCTTTCATCATCTGCTCCCGACACCAACTTTAAGACACAAAGAGCTGAGTCACCGATGTCAGCGCGGCCCCATGGCGAGCGGACAAAGTAGGCGGCCAATAACTCTCAGAGAAACCAATGTGGTTGCAAGGCAACTGCACCCTAATGGAAGTTCTGTTGGGAGCCGTGTAGAAGGTCCCCTGCAGTGATTTCAATGGCTGCAAGTCGTCTAAGGTTCGAAGTTGTGATCGGCACTAATTAGTTCTGGGCCCCTTTTATGTTCCTAAAGAAGCGCCTGCAAGTAAACCGAATCAAAGCGAAACTAAGGTTACCCAAAGAGCCACGTGCTTTATCTAATTATCATTCCTTGCCGATTCTCTAGTCCCCCTATGAGCTTGGTTTTTTTTCTGCGGTATCTTTGTGCTTTTCCCCCCCTCTCATTCCTACAAAGGACGGCATCATATGAAGGCAAATAATGCTCACCAAGGGTGTTTATAAATGATATTGGTCTGCATGTGATGAATAGGACAAGGTGCAGAAAGGATGGACTCAAAGACAGATGGGGGGGTCGAGGGAAGAGACTCTCCTCAGGGTTTACCCCTCTTAAAAATCTGTAGCAGTGTTTGCCCCTCTTGCATCCTTTCAGTTTTGAAGGTAATGTGTTCCGCTTTCTCTTCTGATCTTCGAGTTCCCCTCAAAACAAATGGAAATTGGAGGGCGTCCGGGTGGCGTAGCGGTCTATTCCGTTGCCTACCAACACGGGGATCGCCGGTTCAAATCCCCGTGTTACCTCCGGCTTGGTCGGGCGTCCCTATAGACACAATTGGCCGTGTCTGCAGGGTGGGTATGTGTCTTGGTTGCTGCACTAGCGCCTCCTCTGGTCAGCCGGGGTGCCTGCTCGGGGGAGATAGAGAACTGGGGGAATAGCGTTAACCTCCTATGCGCTACCTACGTCACCCTGGCGAAACTCCTCACTCTCAGGGGAAAAGAAGCAGCTGGCAACTCCACATCTGCAGCACCTCCCCGAATCGGCAGAGGGGGTCAACCGAGACGGCTCGGAAGAGTGAGGTAATTGGCCAAATGCAAATTGGGAGAGAAAAGGGAATCCAAAAAAAAAGAAAGAAAGAAAAAGGAAACTGTCTATACCCCCCTCGTTTTCGGTTGTCGTTAAATCTGCAAAGTGTTTTCCAGAGCTACACATCACTCTCCTTTCTAAGCCTCTAAAATAAGTGGAAATAATTAGAATCTTTTCTACAAGTCTCCGATTGGTGGGCGCTTTAAAGGCTTTGACATTTATGTTAGTTGAGAGGGAACCTGCACTCAGGTTGTGAACAGTACAAGGTTACAGCAATGGCACACCTCTGATAAAGATGACATTTTATCCAGCGTTTTTACCATTTGTGTTTAAAAGCACCAATTAGAAATGCATAAAGGTAAGTAGTAGCACAGGGCTTACTAAAAGCCTACTAAAAGAAGTGGGTGTTTTTATTCTGAGCAAACTGGCATTTAATCTGTTATGGTTATGAATACACTATATCTTATTGTATACTAAAACTTTAGTATAACATTGCCAAATAGTGGCTATTTCAATCTTTTTTAAATATTTCTATTGGCTATTTTGGAACATACAGAAGAGCCACACAACAATATTTAAAAAAAATAAAATAAAAAGGCAATGAAAGAAAAAAACATACACGGACATATTAACAAACATGCAGTTGCACAGAGTAAAGGCCAAAGGCTTATCTCATTATGATGGGCTCCAAAGACAGAAATAGATACAAGATAAAGAATAAATGTGACTTATTACATTTGGAGTTACACTCAAGAAGATGTGTGTATGTGTGTGTGTGTGTGTGGGGGGGGGGGGGGGTAAAGCTTCACTCTAATGTAACCCTTAAATGGTTTCCAAAATTTCTCAAAGCTATCACAGGAATCTCAATTTCTCAAGTTAGAGATGCTGCATCACCTCCCTCAGCCACCGAGTCCAGCTTGGTGGATGAGGAGTCTTCCTGTGGAGAAGGATCAATCACCCTACTAACAATTGACAAATATTGTTATTTTGAGTTAAGTTCCAAAAAGATTACCATTGTTCTCTCCTAATATGCCAAAAAATAGTTATCTTGGGATCCGGCTGAATTACCTTTTTGAAAACAACTGATAGTGTTTTGAAGACTGAAGTCCATAAGTGGACAGGGGACACCGCCAGAATGAGTGTGCTACAGAGGCAGGGGAGAGTCTGCATCTGTCACAGGTAGAAACTACATCTGATAACATTTTAGAGAGTCTGACTTTAGAGTAATGAAGGCGATGCAGCACCTTGAATTGAATGAGGCCATGCCAGGTACAGATTGAGGCCGTATGCACCCCTTCTAGGGCTTTTCTCCACTGCTCAGCTGTCAAAGTCACCCTCAAATCCCCCTCCCATGCAGTCCCTAGTCTCCATTGATGGGTTTTATAAAAAAAAAATTTTTTTTAAAATCAGATCCCCCCCCCTTTTCTCCCAAATTGAGTCTGGCCAATAGCCCCACCCCTCTGAGCCATCCTAGTTGCTGCTCCACCCCCTCTGCTGATCTGGGGAAGGCAGCAGACTACCACATGCCTCCTCTGATACATGTGGAGTCAGTCGCCAGCCGCTTCTTTTCACCTGACAGTGAGGAGTTTCTCCAGGGGGATGTAGCGCATGGGAGGATCATGCCACCCCCCCCCCCCCGCTGCCCCCCCACCCCCCGGACAGGCACCCCAACTGACCAGAGAAGGTGTTAGTGCAGTGACCAGGACACACACCCACATCTGGCTTCCTGCCTGCAGACACGGCCAATTGTGTCTGTAGGGATGCCCGACCAAGCCGAAGGTAACACGGG
The DNA here is from genome assembly GCF_029633865.1 of Lampris incognitus. Classification (NCBI taxonomy): domain Eukaryota; kingdom Metazoa; phylum Chordata; class Actinopteri; order Lampriformes; family Lampridae; genus Lampris; species Lampris incognitus. Next base: position 14,414,242 of record NC_079231.1, read on the forward strand.
GATTCGAACCAGCGGTCCCCATTTTGGTAGGCAACGGACCGCCACGCCACCCGGACAACCCAGGTTTTATAAATTAGACAAGAAATTATAAATAAACAATATTTGGGGAAGGAAAGTGTATTACATTTAATAAAACTACGAACCTGGAGGAATCTGAAAAAATGGGATTGGGATTAAATTAAAATTATTTCTTAGTTTTTCAAAGATAGGAAATGTTGCTATTCTGTTTCCAAATATCAAAAGAGCTTCCTATGATGGGCAGGGAAAAGAGGTGGCTGGGACAAACAGGGACAAGCAGAGAGCCATTTTGCCATCCACAATTTGCTCAAATAGTAGACCATATTTTCAAACACTGTGTTACAATGGGGTTGTTCTTAACATAGTGTAATGACAAAGGCATTGGAGAAAACAAGAGGGTAGTTAGGGGTGTCAATTGTGTTCCATTTGCACCCAACTTGGACTTTCAGCATGTTTATCATCAGACTGAACCCAGAAGGAGAACGTTACACACCCATTAGTAAAACTGGAAATGAGGTGGTCCCATTACCTTCCCGTTCTTGACCACTGCAAATAAGCGTCCCTATTTCTGTGTCTCTTCTTGCTCCAAATGAAACCAGAAATTATTTTGTCAATGGATGTAAAGAAGGACTTTCGTATTAGTATAGAGATAGTTTGAAATAGAAACAAAAACGTTGGAAGGATCATTTTTACAGCATTGATTCTGCTTGCCAAAGAGATGGGGAGATGGGACCACCTTTCCAATTCATAAATAGTGCAGTCTAATAACAACTTAAAGTTTGCTTTAAACAAGGTGGCAATACCCCTTGTTGCTACCACACAAAAATGTTTAAGTGAATTTGCTGTTATTTCAAGTGGCAAATGTGAGTATGAAAGGCTTTGGGCAGCCTTGTTGATTGGGATCAGTTCGCTCTTTGACAAGGTTAACTTACATCGAGAAGTCACAGAAAGCTGAATCAGTTCATCTGGACACAACATTTATTGAGCGAAGTGTTTTATCGCTCATCTAAGTCACGTCTTCGGTCTCAACTGACTGCAGGTATCCCCACCCTTACAAAAAATACAGTGGCATAACAACCGAAAACAACAATCGATTTCAGATGCAAATTGCTGTGACCACTAACTAGAGTTACAACGGCCGTGTGTACTATTTGACCAATCCATGGGTTTCAACGCTCACATTAGGAGGCTGACTCGATGCTTCTTTCACTTGAGAAACAGCCAAACTCAGGCCTGTTGTGTCAAAGGCTGAAACGGAGATGCTAATACATGCTCTCATCACGTTTACTTTTCTAATTCTCTTTTTGCCAGCCTTAATATATCTTCCTTGGACCGTTTACAAACCGTCCAAAATGCTGCCGCTTGGCTTTTAACATGGTCCAACAGGTGGTGACACATTACACCCATTTTAATCTCTCTGCACTGGCTTCCTGTTAATCTTAGAATTCGTTTTTATAGAGGCCTACATGGCCAGGTTCCCAATTACATCACAGACCTTCTGCACCCCCCATACCATGAGCCGAACTCTTGGGTCCTCTAACCAGGGTCTTCAAAGTGTCCCTCGGACATGTTTGAAGACTCGGGGAGGTTGTGCTTTCCAGTCTGCAGCACCTAAGCTTTGAAATAGTCTCTCAATAAGTCTGAGGTCTGTGGAGTCTTAAAAAGCTGTTAAAAGCCCATCTGTTCAGGCAGGCATTTAGGTAGCATGTGGTATTTTATATTTTAACTTGCATTTATCGCTGTTTCCTCTGGTCTGTTTTATCTGTTGTATATCTTTATTTATTGACTGCGAAACAATTTTATCTGTTTTTGATCCTTGTTTTATTTAACTGTGAAGCACTTTGTGACTTGTGTTTGTGAAAGGTGCGATATAAACTTTACTTGCACGCACACACACACAAACACACACACACACACAATTTTGGGCAGTGGATTTAGAGAAATATTGGGGTTTTTTTTTTTTTTAGGGAGTTGTTCCTTATCCAATGCGAGGGTCTAAGGACAAAGGACAGGATGTTGTGTTGCTGTAAAGCCCACTGAGGCAAATTTGCAATTTGTGATATTGGGCTATACAAATAAAATTGACTTGACTTGATTAATAGTAACACTACTGCCCACTCATTATTTGACAAAATGATCTGAAATTAAGGTAGAAGTGTATAGACACCAATATTAGCTCTCAATAGCATACAATAAACCAGAATTAACTCTGTACGAGTAAACATCACCAGGCAGACTGGCCAGGAAGTTAGTCCATAACTTCCATCTGCGTATCAGCGTTGATTGGTGAGGAAGTTATGGTGTTACCGCTCTTCCGGCGGGCGACAATGCCATTAGTCAACCACATCTGCAGTCATGCTTTGTTGTCCAATATGGGCTCCATAATCATGGGTGGGGAAAAAAAACAAAACAAAACTGTATATCGGCCGCCAGTCAAGCAGCTACCCCGCCGCTGTTTGTCCCATCTTACATATCTCAAGCCACCACTGGCAGCAAAGAAAAGAAAAGAAAAACCCCAAGAAGGAGGTATTATCCATCTTGTGGAGATATCTTAGCCTGGTAAAAATCCTCTGCCACTTGTGCGAAGTCAAAAGTGTGCTGATGCCATTTAGGTTGATGGCTAGGACTCCAGGTTATTAGAGACTATAGTCAATCTTGGCTTCCCGGAGCTTCGCCCTTACCGCGTCGAAAGTAGCCCGGAGCTTGCTGATCTCTCCCGGCAGGTCAGGCTAGATGTGAACCGGTATCCCTCGAAAGGTGAGGGGGGCCCTTGCCCTTAGCGAGCCACACAACTATCTCTTTTTGTGCATAATAATGAAGATATTGGTCTTGGCCAAGCCCCCTTTTTAGGTTTCAGTGCTAGTGATGGAGGGGCACGGTTAATCACTACCGGAGATGGAAATTTCTCAGCACTTTCAGCTCTTTTGTATTCAGTTTGTCGAGGAGCACCAACTGTTGAATGCAGTCAAGACTGTCTATGAGAGTGCACCATGTCGGCTGGCTCCGTATTCACCTGGGCGTGGTCCTGGCAGAGTTTGTCTATCTCCTCTCCCATCTCATGGCGCAGGCCAGGAAAACTTGTCTCCAAACATATGGCCTCAATTTTTCTGAATCAGAACGCTTTATTCATCACCAAGGGGAATTTGGCCTCAGCTGCTTGCGAAGGGTGGAAATTTCTGCCCTGAAGTGTGTCAGGATAGCCACACAGGAGAGCTGCAGTTCCTCACAAAGAAATTCCATGGTGAGTTGGCCATCCTTCGCCATTTTGTCTCACTTGTTAGCTCAGCTGTTGTTCACTCTCGTTCTCTAGTTTATTCTTTCTGGCTGCCAGAGTTCTGTGTCTAAGCAAGGTTACATGAAAGCTGAATTTTAAACTGTATCACATCAAAATAATTCCACTATGGTTGTGGAAGTGTGTAAAATAAGTGAAAAGAGGGGCATCTGGGTAGCGTAGCGGTCTATTCCGTTGCCTACCAACACAGGGCTCACCAGTTCGAATCCCCTTGTTACCTCCGGCTTGGTCGAGTGTCCCTACAGACACAATTGGCCGTGTCTGCGGGTGGGAAGTCGGATGTGGGTATGTGTCCTGGTCGCTGCACTAGCGCCTCCTCTGATCGATCAGGGCGTCTGCTCAGGGGGGAGGGGGGAATGGCATGATCCTCCTCCCATGCGCGACATCCCCCAAGGCAAATCTCCTCACTGTCAGGTGAAAAGAAGCGGCTGGCGACTCCACATGTATCGGAGGAGGCGTGTGGTAGTCTGCAGCCCTCCCTGGATTGGCAGAGGGGGTGGAGCAGCAACCGGGACGGCTTGGTAGAGTGGGGTAATTGGCCGGGGGGACAAAAAAAAAAGAAGAAAAGAAACGGGAGCTGTTAGGACCTACATCTACTCCGCACCAGGGAGGAATTGGAAGTCTGTGGATATTTCAATCTTAAGAGCATCGTATGGTAATGACAATGAGCTCATTTTGTTCATGCTTGGATTCATTAATTACATGTTAGTTGGGTTTTTTGGACCTTTAGTTTTTTGTGGTAGATCGAAGGGCTAATCCCCCCTCCCAAACCACCAACACACAACCCATCCGAGGCTAAGCCCATGTCGTGGGCCATCATCATGGAGTTGGGTTGACCGAATAAAAGAAGGAGCACAAAGCCTATATGGAGAGCAATACATTTCCTTGCTGCATCTATGCCTGCATAATCCCACGAACTACTCACACTTTCTGGGGATACGCTGGCAGTGCAATAAGCAATGGATTTGAATTAATTGAACAGAACATCTTGACAACACACATGCTGAGGGACTGAAATTACTACCAAACGTTATCGGAAACCAACTGTCAAGGCTGCGCCACAGAAACAAGATTTATTGAAATGGGAATCGAGTGTCATGTTGATCCTTAAATCAAGGAAACATCGTTTCATTATTTTGTTGTTTTTTTTTTTAGTAAAATGAGTCTCACCTCCTCTTTAAGTGTCCCCTTTTTATACTAGAATACTAAAATCAACAAAAATGCTTCTTCTACACCGTCATTTTATGCCCGTAGACAATATTTTTCGAGCAACATTATTGTGTCAAACCACATAAATTCATACTGTGATTGTAAAGCCCTCTGGGACTAAATTTTGATTTAGGTTTATACAAATAAATCTGACTTGACTTAAAATCTGAATTAACTGTCGTAATTGCCAGACCTAGACACCACCGGTAAGTCACAGCTGGGTCTTTGATCTTCCTGAATATTGGTTTAGACCAGATAATAAAAATGCCGGCTTTCGACTCACGATGAAGGAGCTTCATAAAAAATGTTGACAGCAGGCACCGTCTCATAAGTCACTCCAAGCAGGTGTGCAGCCATTATGAATTTCTTATTATGACTGATAGTTGTACACTTGAAATAGCAGACGGAGACAGCACACAATTTCCTCATTTCAGTAAGAAAAGAAACTCTCCCACATGGGTTTAAGTAACAAAACAAAAGCTAATGAGGAAATCTGTCTGGAAGTGATGGTTGCGAGCAATGCTATGAGTGGGATCTAATCCTCACTACCAAGTCCCCCAAATTATCTTCATCTCTTTTCTGTTGTTAGTAATGCAGTGCATGAAATGAAAACATATTACATAAGGTGGGACATTTCGCCCAGGTCCTCTGGTAGCTTTGGGAAACTCGAACAAATCTAAGATCGAAGACAAATGTGTGAGAGGTCCTGCAATCAGGGTTCCCTCTCTTTTTGAGAAATAATTTCCCATGACTTCTGCTTGGACAGACATTGCTCATTGAAAGTCATATTATTCAGTTATTAACTACCATTTGAAGCGTCAACACTCTTGAAATGGACGGTGTAAATTTTAGGTGGTCACTGAACATACCGGGCGCCACGGTGGCGCAGTGATCAGCGCGGTGGTCTCACAGCAAGAAGGTCCTGGGTTCGAGCCCCGGGTTAGTCCAACCTTGGGGGTCGTCCTCTGTGTGGAAATTGCATGTTCTCCCCGTGTCTGCGTGGGTTTCCTCCGGGTGATCCGGTTTCCGCCCACAATCCAAAGACATGTACGTCAGGTGAATCGGCCATACTAAATTGTCCCTAGGTGTGAATGTGTGTGTGTGTGTGTGTGTGTGTGTGTGTGTGTGTGTGTGTGTGTGTGTGTGTGTGTGTCGGCCCTGTGATGGACTGGCGGCCTGTACAGGGTATCTCCCCGCCTGACATCTGCCGTCCAATGACTGCTGGGATAGGCTCCAGCATCCCGCGACCCCTGTTGGGATAAGCGGCTTGGATAATGGATGGATGGACTGAGCATACCAAAGAACTTCAAACACCAAATGTGCAATATCAGCATCTGAAAATATGGATAAAAATACGCAATCTCAGCTGAAATCCACTAAAAATATGCCATCCCAGTGGGCAAAAATCGGGATATTTGATCAATTCTACCATTTTTCAAGGCGTTTTCATGATAGAAGAACTAATCTATAAATGTTCAGGTTTTTGAGGACATGTAGGAACCCTGTGCAGTCTACTATTTTCTCTCCAGCCCAGTCCTCTTCTTTGCTTTTCTTTCCTCTCCTCTCTGGTCCACTCCAGTCAGAGCGCTCTAATTAGCTTTGGCCCCACAGGCTTTTGGGGATGAGGACCCAGCGATGTTGCTGAGAGACTGAATCTCTCCTCCGCATGCCCAACAACAAAGGGAGAGAGTGGCCCATATAAATCACCCTCCGGTCCTCAGAGAGGGCGTTGGCACGCTGCGGTTGGGATGGCCTTCTTTTTTGTTCTTCTGCTTCAGCCCGGCTCTAATCTCTATGCCAGCGGACCACTCCCTGCGTTCCCAAGACACCTCCTTTAAAGTATTTCAGAGGTAAAAACCAGAAAAATGGCCCCTACTCGGGCCCTCTGATTTTCTCCAGCATATCTGAAGGAGAAGGGGAGGAGGGACTCTGGTCGCACACTGCCGCTGCTTTTTAAATCTTATTTCTATCAGCGTGATGTGATCAGAGCCTCTCAGTGGTAGCTGCTGTCTATCTTTAAACAGAGTTTTGCCCGTGGGGAGGACGGTGTGTGCGTGTGTATATGTGGGTGTGTGGGTGTGTGTGTGCGTGGGTGTGGGCAGATATAAGCTCAGTAACTTCCTGGCTGCTTAGTTTGCAAATTGATCAAGCGGTGGGGAAGAGTTATATGGCCACAGGCTAGGCAGCCAACACCGAAGCACAGACATGTATCATCGACACTGTGCAGAAAAATAAAGCCGAAAAATATGGCTCTGTTGGCTTTTTTTACGTAAGAATGCAAGCCGAGAGCGCCACATGTAAACAGCGAATGGGGTGGAGACGTCTGCACGCCAATTGCAGGATGGGGGGGGGGTAGCGGAGTATGAAACTATACTTCACCCAGTCGAAAAACAGATGAAGAAGGGCACCACATGAGAGCGCAGAGAGACAAGACGGGGAGAGGGAAAGATAGACGGATAGATGTGGGGATAAATAGATTTCCTCACTGTGATTAATTATGCAGGTGGCAATTTTCTGACAAGCAGCCTTGGAGTTTTTGAGAAGCAACAAATGGGAAGCTCACCCCCCCATCCCATCTCTCTCGCTCTTTCTTTCTCACACACACACACACACAGCACATACACACACACACGCACACACACAATGTAGACTCACACACTCGCACTCTCTCATCATCTTGCTTGCCTCCACTCCACCCTCAGCACATTTCTCTCCCCCTCATTCTCCTTCTGTCCTGTGCTCTCTTTCCCCCTCTCTTTCAGCTTCATTTACTCCCCGTGGCTCACCTGAGATTGATGCGCCTTTGCTCTGATTGCGGTAATTACCCCTGTCCCGCTGCTGCAATGCATTATGCACAACAGACTCACAAAACATAGGGGGCAAGGCCAGATTGGAGATTCAATTCATTTCCCTCTTGACGCGTGCTGCGAGATGCCTACCTGAAACCTGGTCAAGGATTCATATGTATTTAACGCCACAGGCTTCCAAGATTGATGCGTGAACACATGGACAAGGATGATGTTTCCTTCTTTCTTAGCCCCGCCACCGCCTGGGAGGGGATACTGCGTTTGGTCTTTTGTGTGTGTGTGTGTGTGTGTGTGTGTGTGTGTGTGTGTGTGTGTGTGTGTGTGTGTGTGTGTGTGTGTGTGTGTGTGTGGCATACTAAAGGATCTATCAGCCTAAAATGTTGTTGCGCTATTATGACTGTATGACAAAGAACCTCTCGTGGTTGCGTTGGGTTCAAAACGTCCGAAAAACGTTTGTTCTCGCTACCGCCGCTCCCTCTCTTCATTCACTCTCTAGCTCGCTAGACCAACGCTGCTCTCTGTCCGCTGCCTGATCCAAGTCACCCACACGCATGTGCGACTCACATCTACGGTTGATATAGGTCAGGCAGTGACAATGTCAAAACATTATGCGTTGGGTATGAGTCTTGAAGCTAAACGAGAAGTCGATCATATCTCGGAAGTCAGCAGTTCATCCACCACTGATCTCAGCACAGGAAGAACAGAGGAACACTGGAAGGACCAAAAATAATAACCTCTGTATTTTCGTAATATAATAAAGCTGCATAAACCGTTTACGCTTGCGCATGCATATCTACGGTTGACTCAGATCAGGCAGCGATATGATCAAGTTATTAAAATTATTTTGATATTCGAAAAATAGCGAAAGTTATAAAGGCACAAATTCCTCTAGGTTGCAGTCAAAACAAGACGTGTTGCATATTCTTGTCACTGCCCGATCTGAGTCAAGCATAGATGAGAGTCACGCATGCGCGAGCGTAAACGGTTTACCCACTTTTGTCCTTATGAGAACTGAATTTTATTTACTTATTTAATGTTTTTTTAGTGTTTGGGGCAACAAAAATAAGTTCCAAAAGAAAAAAAAAATCTATATATCTTTTTTTCCCAGGATGTCCACTGTAGTGGACAATAGGAAAATCTTTGCTGTCTTTGCCCCTCCATCAGCGGGGCGCACTACAGCTGTTAGTGGGAACACATGTACTGAAAGCTGGCCTCGTGCCACCGAACGTCCGTTCCGAGGCTCCAGACTGCTCGAGCTCGGCCTGTGCCCGCACACTGAGTGTCTTTTCTGGCTGCCCCCCCCCCACGACCCGCTGCAGTGACCCAGCCTTGGTGGAGCCTTCCCGATTCTTGCACACACATTTCTATTGCAGAGATGTGGGTGTGTGTCTGTGTGTGTGTGTACTTGTGCACATGTGCAGCACAATCACTAACTATCCTCTCCCTGAAGTCCTCCATTAAGCCATTAGGAATGAGCTAAACGTGCAAATGCTCAAAAACAGACATTTCTGGACCAAGTTTCCACTACAGTGGACATCATAAAATGGGCTTGTATTTCATGCTTCAGAAAGTTCAAACTCACTAAAACCTCACTGAAAGTATTCCTCAGGTTTTAACACAGAAGAAAAAATAATGTTATTTTACAAAAAAAATAATTTATTTAATTTTAGGACTTGAGAATCTTTCAAAATGTACTGGTCAGGCATCCTTTGCACCTTCTATTTCAAGTTCACAGGGTCCGGTTGTAAAGGCTGTAAAGCTTAGGTTGTGCTCTTGGAGGCACATCAGGAATTTTCATGATAGCATGCATTCTGGTATTGAAGATTTATTTGGTCCCAATTATGGGGCCAAATAGAAAATTAAATAGATTATTATTTTGCTACACTACTAGGAATAATGAGGCTATAATTGTTCAAAAGAAAAAGCAAATTGAAAAAGCATTTAAAATGCAAATCGATGATTTTAAAACGTAAAGTGAAGCTGAAAAAACTTTTTTTTTTTTGCATTTGCCCTTTACCATTTGGCATCTTAAATGTTATCTGTTCAATTTTGGCATTTGGCAATTATTATTTGACATTTTCAATGTCATCTTTTACATTTGGCGTTTCAAGCTGTATGTAAATGAGGGGGAGTGGCCCAAAGCCTTGAGGGAGGGTCTGAAATGGCTGGAGCGCAAAGGCACAGTTTGATAAAGTTGGAATTATATTCACGGATTCGAACTTCCCGGATCAATAACTCATAAGTGAAATGTTGTTAAAACACAAACGACAGCTCTTTCATACCGTAGTAAAGTAGACAACGAGCTACAACCCTTATTTTCACCAAAATGAGCCATCCTCCGAGCTCGACAAATAACATCAAGTGATATGTGGGGTCAACCCACAACCAGGTTCGGGTAAGCTTACAAGAAAATATCACAGGTTCAGACCGGTGAGTCAAAAAGTGACAAAGCAGCGTTTCAAGTAAGTTATATACATAGGTAAGCTTACTGTTTCTGTGATGTACAGAGCTGTGGCAACCACAGAGGTATAAAGCTGATCAGCCACAGCATGAAGATATGGGAAAGAGTAATAGAAGCTAGGTTAAGAGGAGAGGTGATGATTAGCGAGCAGCAGTATGGTTTCACGCCACAAAAGAGCACCACAGATGCAATGTTTGTTTCGAGAATGTTGATGGAGAAGTATAGAGAAGGCCAGAAGGAGTTACATTGTGTCTTTGTGGCTTTAAAGAAAGCACATGACAGGGTGCTGAGAGAGGAGATGTGGTATTGTATGAGGAAGTCAGGAGTGGCAGAGAAGTACATATGTAAGAGTGGTGCAGGATATGTATGAGGGCAGTGTGACAGTGGTGAGGTGTGCAGTTGGACTGACAGATGGGTTCAAGGTGGAGGTGGGATTATATCAAGGATCGGCTCTGAGCCCTTTCTTGTTTGCAATGGTGATGGACAGGTTGACGGAATAAATCAGGCAGGAGTCTCCGAGGACTATGATGTTCACGGATGACATTGTGATCTGTAGTGAGAGTAGGGAGCAGGTTGAGGAGAGCCTGGAGAGGTGGAGGTATGCAATGGAGAGACGAAGAATAAAAGTCAGTATGAGCAAGACAGAATACCTATGTGTGAATGAGGGGAAGGACAGTTGATTGGTGAGGATGCAAGGTGAAGAGGTGACGAAGGTGGATGAATTTAAATATTTGGGTTCGACTGTTCAAAGTAACAGGGAGTGCGGAAGAGAGGTGAAGAAGAAAGGGAAAAAAATCAAATCCCACTGCCCCAGTGCAGTGACGGGGACACTGTGCTGTAGGAGATGCCGTCCTTCGGATGAGACGTTAAACTGGGGTACTAACTCACTGGAGTCATTAAAGGTCCCACGGCACTTATCACAAAGAGTAGGGGGTTCCCTGGTGTCCTGGCAAAATTCCCAACCTGGCTCTCTCCATCTGGCCACTTAATCATCCCCCCATGTAATTGGCTCGATGAGCCCTCCCTCTCCACCTCAAGCTGATGTGTGGTGAGCGTTCTGGTGCAAAATGGCTGCCATGCATCACCCAGGTGGGTGCTACACGTTGGTGGTGGTTGAAGTGAGTTACCTACTTCAATGTGAAGCGCTTTTAGCTGTCTAGAAAATCACTATATAAATGTAATGATGATTATTATCATTAATATTAAGAAGAGAGTGCAGGCAGGGTGGAGTGGACGGAGAAGAGTGTCAGGGGTGATTTGTGACAGAAAGGTACCAGCAAGAGTTAAAGAGAAGGTTTACAAGATGGTAGTGAGACCAGCTATGTTGTATGGTTTGGAGACGGTGGCACTGACAAAAAGACAGGATATGGAGCTGGAGGTGACGGAGCTGAAGATGCTAAGATTTTCCTCGGGAGTGACGAAGAAGGACAGGATTAGGAACGAGTATATTAGAGGGACAGCTCAGGTTGGACGGTTTGGAGACAAAGCAAGAAAGGCGAGACTGAGATGTTTTGGACATGTGTGGAGGAGAGATGCTGGGTATATTGGGAGGATGCTGAATATGGAGCTGCCAGGGAAGAGGAAAAGGGGAAGGCCAAAGAGGAGGTTTATGGATGTGGTGAGAGAGGCCATGCAGGTGGCTGGCGTGACAGAGGAAGATGCAAAGGACAGGAAGAGATAGAAACAGATGATCCACTGTGGCGACCCCTAACAGGAGTGGCCGAAAGCAGTATCATATGCAGCTGTGACTAACTCACTTAATATTAGCATAACGCTAGCTATGTGACTGTACTGGATCATGAATTCACATTTACTAAAAATTAGTAATTAAACTATCGACAGTGTTCAAATTACAGTGCGATGTCCAGTTGGGCCCCCAAAAAATAACAATAATTTTAAAAATTGGATGGACAGTCATGTCACACATTGAAGTGGCTGATCAGCATAAAAATAATATATAGCACATATGCCATCATTGTGATAATATAATAATAATAATAATAATAATAATAATAATAATAGAAAAAAGGTTGCAGCTTCTTATGAATACAATAGAATAGAACTGTATTAGCCATTCCACACAAGGTCATTAGAATTAGAATTTTTCTTTTCACATGTCTCTCCTACCGTCACACACACACAGACTCCCTACATATGTATTTCATCAGAACGTTTCATAAAACATAGGGCCTGACCTCAGAATCAAAGATCATAGTAAAGCAAGAGTTGTTAAAATCTTGGACAGAGACAGAACTCAAGCATCGCTTTACCGACATGTCGGCCACACTGGTATCAGCTTATCTGTTGTGTTCACTGCATTTCCCCTATAGCCACTAGGGAGAAGCTACACGCTGATATGCCTACTATGTATGGGCTACTCTACCTCATATTTACACAGACAGGCCTTGTTATGCGACAGTTTACTTTTTCAATAACAAATTAAGTATTCGAGTTTACCTGAGAATAAAGCAAACCACAGTGGCCTGATGGCAGCGGGCAGGGTTAGTGTCATCACCGGCCAGTCAGACTAGCTTGGTATAGTCAGAAAGGCACGAACTGAGGAAACCTCTTGGATGAGAGGCGAAACGTCTTCACGGATATATACCAAGTCCGGTTGCACTTGATTCAACTCCTTTGGATAACCATGACTTGGATGAATGAGAACATTCACAGACAATAGAATAGACTTTTTCATTTGTACATACAATGAAATTCACTCTCTATATTTAACCCATCCTATTGCATCCTATTGTATAGGGGCAGTGGGCAGCCACCGTGCAGCACCCAAGGACCAACTCCAGTTCTTCTTTCCGTTTCCTTGCTCAGGGGCACAGACAGGAAGGAGTATTAACCTTAACATGCATGTCTTTTTGATGATGGGAGGAAAACAGAGTGCCCGGAGGAAACCCACACAGACACATGGAGAACATGCAAACGCCAGACAGAAAAGACCTGGGATGGCCTGGGGTTCGAACCCAAGACCTTCTTGCTGTGAGGCAACAGTGCTAACCACTGGGCCACTCCTCTTCATTTACATACAGCTTGCAAAGCCAAATGTCAAATGAAGATGAAATTGAAAATGTCAAATGGTAAATGCCAAATGCCAAAATGGAAGATAGAATTTTAAATGCCAGATGGTAAAGGAGCTTTCAGTTTGAGCGTGTCCATTTAAGCTTTTGCCTTTTAAATGTCCCTTTTTTCAGTCTCACGTTACATTTTCAAAATATTTTACATTTTAAATTTGCTTTGTCAAATTCCGTTTTTCTTTTTTAACATTTGATTATGGCCCAATTATTCCTAGTAGTGGAGTAAAATAATTATTTAATTTTGTCTTTGGACTTTTAATTGTGACCAAATAAATCCTCCATAGTCTGGAAGATAGCAGCTCCAAATCTATAATGTCCACTAGAGAGGGCACAAATGCACTGGCTCGATCTCAAGAGAATATCATGGAAATAAAGACGGGGTTAGGGTCGGACCAAAATGGTCGCATAGCAAACCTGTTCTTTTTAGAAAGTGCAAGTTCATATTAGACTTGGTTGCATTGGTGCGAGGGTTCGCCTAGGAGGCTGCACAGCCACAGACTGACAAAACGTTTTTATTAGGTAGATTTTTTAGCTCGAGTGCTGCATATTAACAACTTTCCCCCCCACATTTCCCATTCAATTGACTTGGGTGCTGTGCAAAAGTCTTATAATGGCAGGAAAAACACACTTTTTCTGTCCATGTGTGTGTGTGTGTGTGTCTGTCCTCTGCTAATCTGACATACTACTAGGCCTGTCAGCCTAATAATTTTTGTGCACAGTTATGACCGTATGATCAAGGACCTCTCATGGTGGCGGTGATTCAAAACCTTTGAAAAAACCCATTTTAAAACCACAATTGAGGGCTAACTCCTCAGCTGGATTTTCGCCTAACTCCGAACACCGGAGAAGGGGAGACACGCCTGGCGGGAATGTGCGCCCTACTGAGTGCACTCTTCTAGTTGTTTATTTTTGCTGCATCTCTCATCTCACCTCGTGAGGGAGAAAATTTGGGAAATATTTTGAAGTCAGATTTTTTTTTTGCAAGCCGTCATGTGTCGAGCCTTAAATGACTTTTTGTTTTTTAAACTCGGCTTTTATTGCGTGGCGCTGTACTTTGTGTTACAAATTCAAGATTCAATACACAGTAAATATGTTTCCTGAAGACGTTTCTTTCACGCTTCGCCGTCGCTCGACTTGGCGGTGCGCTGTCAAAGTTGAAAGATGACAGCGATTGGCCTTTGAAGCACACTTCTTACTGCTTTTAAGTCCGCAAAGGTCAAAGAAGTTCAAACCTCTCCTTTCCTAATCCACATGGCGAAGGAGATCAAAGATAGGAACTCTTTGCATCCATAATGCAGCACTTGACCCTCAAACACTTTGTGCAAAAAAAAACCCCTCTGAATCTTCCCTCATAACGCAATTACATTTTGCTGCATTGCAATTTCCAAAGATCATTATCAGCACATTTAAAACAATTAATGTATGCATTCATCTCTGGGGCTGGAGTTGGAGGTTGGGTAATTACCATCTCTTCCACACTTTATTGCGAAGGAAAGCTATGACTCATCATGATCTCATATGAAAGCTCGGATGCTGGCCCTGACTGTGCACGGTCTTGGACTTGTTATGAGGTCCTCTGTGGGGACAATATTACAGCTTTTTGCCTTCATAAGTTTCCTATGTACCTATATATAGGTACATAGGTACTCAATATAACCTAGCTTAATTGGTAACACTTTATAGTAACTACAGATATGAAGCATTGGTTAAGTAGTAGTAACTACTGAATTCATCATGGTTCATCCAGTTCATCCGGTTTCCTCCCACAGTCCAAAGACATGTAGGTCAGGTGAATCAGCCATACTAAATTGTCCTTAGGTGTAATGTGTGTGTGTGTGTGTGTGTGTGTGTGTGTGTGTGTGTGTGTGTGTGTGTGTGTGGGCCCTGTGATGGCTTGGTGGCCTGTCCAGGGTGTCTCCCCTCCTGCCACCCAACGACTCCTGGGATAGGCTCCAGCATCCCCGCGACCCTGAGAGCAGGATAAGCAGTTTGGATAATGGATGGATGGATGGATAGATACAGAGGAGCTGCAGAGAGGATGGAGAAGAAATGCACTGTAGCGGTACCATGCCTGCTGTGAGTGTGAGTCAAGACCACCAGGCAACGCACAGAACCTTGGCGGGCACCCACTCAATGAGGTGACACATCGAGTGACAGAGGCTGATATGAATAAGGTTTTTAAAACTGTGAAAGCCACCTTGCAAGCCACTTTATCTTATCATTGTACAGGTCACATGGAATTTGTTTTCTGTATTCAACCCACCCTATGGTGGCGCAAAGCTGCCGGCCCAGACGGGAAACCATCTCGTGTCCTTATGACCTGCTCTAGTCAGCTATCGAATGTTTTTACAGACATTTTTAACCCGTCACTGTTACCATGTGTGGTTCCTACATGCTTTAAGAACACCCTTACTGTGCCTGTACCCCCCCCCCCAAAAATCACCTGTATCCTGTCTTAATGACTACAGACCTGTTGCTTTTACCTCAGTAATAATGAAATACTTTGAAAAACTGGTTACGACAGTCGTAAATCTTAACATTCCTGCCAACCTTGATCCGCTACAGTTTGCTTCTTGGTCAAATAGATGCGGTGTCATTGGCTCTGGGTACTGTGTTAAAACACCTTGAAGGAAAAAACACCTACGTCAGAAAGTTTATTGATTCTAGCACTACATTTAATTCCATTGTACCATCTAAACTGGTGCTAAAACTTGGGGACCTTGGTCTTTGTAACTCCATGTGTAAGTGGTTATATGACTTTCTGACAGGCAGCCTCAGACAGAGCAGGAACCAGCCAGTCATCTACCATAACTCTCCACACAGGAGCACCGCAGGGCTGTTGCCTTAGTCCCTTACTCTGCAGTCTGTTCACACATGACTGTGTTGCCAGATAGCATAACAGCATAGTGACATTCACAAATGACACCACAGTAATTGGACTGATTAATGACAACAATGAAGATGCTTATAGGAGGGAGGTGGGGGTGTCCGGGTGGCGTGGTGGTCTATTTTGTTGCCTAGCAACACGGGGATCCAGGTTCAAACCCCCTTGTTACATCTGGCTTGGTCAGGTGTCCCTACAGACACAAATGGCCGTGTCTGCGGGTGGGAAGCCGGATGTGGGTATGTGTCCTGGTCACTGCACTAGCGCCTCCTCTGGTCAGTTGGGGTGCCTGTTCAGGGGGGAAGGGGAACTGGGGGAAATAGCGTGATCCTCCCACGTGCTACGTCCCCCTGGCGAAACTCCTCACTGTGAGGTGAAAAGAAGCGGCTGGCGACTCCACATGTATCAGAGGAGGCATGCGGTAGTCTGCAGCCCTCCCTGGTGGAGCAGTGACCGGGACGGTTCGGAAGAGTGGGGTAATTGGCCGGATACAATTGGAGAGAAAAAAGGGGGGGGAGGAGGTAAGGGACCTATCCATACGGTGTCTAGATAACCTCCTCATAAATGTTGAGAAAGAGAAAACAAAGGGGATAACTGTTGATTTTAGGAAGTCCAAAGCGGTTCAGGCACCAGTTTACATCAACGACGTCCTTGTTGAAATTGTGAAGAAGAGTTTTCGGCATTCAGATCTCAGGCTCCCGCTCCTGGTCTCAAAACACCAGTTGTGTCATTAAGAAGGCACAGCAGAGACTGTACTTTCCGAGATGTCTTAAACAAATACATAATGTCCACAAAAACCCTGGTCAGTTTCTACCAGACCACCACAGAGAGCATCCTTACTGGAAGCATACTGGTGTGGTTTGGCAACCTAACTGAACGGGACCACAAACAACTGACAGGGATAGTAGAAACAGCTCCAGACATCATAGGAACAGCACTGCCACAGCCTCAGGGTATGTACACCACCTGCTGCAGAAGGAAGGCCCTAAGTAGCATGGAGGACACCATCCATCCACCACGTGGTCTGTTCTCCTCCTTCCCTCTGGACAGCACTTACAGAATATCAGCGCTCTGACCAGCCCCCTCACAGACAGTTGTTACCCCCAGGCGGTCAGATTTTGTGGGATTTCTCATTTCTTATTTATTGTTTTTGTTATTATTTCCTCATATATATGTATATATAGTTTTAAGGGCTGAGCGAGCCACATGCATTTCATTGCATTAGTAGTTACATGGTACTTTTATAATGTATATGCTTGAACTTGAAATACATTGACCGACTTAATCCCATTCAGGGTTGCTGGAGACAGGTACAGGCACTGGGTATGAGGAAGGGAGACACCCTGGACTGGTTCGCAGTCCATTCCCTCTCTCTCTCATGCATGCAACCATGCACACACACCACTATACCTACAGGTAATTTCATCTTTCCAATCCACTTAACATGCACATCCTTGGATTGTGGAAGGAAACCAGAGTACCCAGTAGAAACCCACAGGAACCAGGGCCGTGCACAGACTTTCTGAGGGGCATATGCTCCCAGTGAGAAGGGTGCACATGTGGCAGGCTGGAAAACACATCCGAGATGTATTTTGACCGAGGAGCAGCCGCGTATGACGCTACGCACGAGTGGATCAAACACATACTAACCGCTGCCGCACACACACATCATGGACGCTGGGGCATCCTGGTGGCTCAGTGGTCTAAGGCGAGTCCCGTGTAACTGTGACGTCCAGCGATGGCAGCAAGCCAGGGATCTTCATTCCATGTCATCCTCCTCTCGCTTTCCTTTTTCCTGTCTCTCAACTGCACTGTCCAATAAAGCAGAAACGCCATAAAAATAAACTTCTCTGTGAATTCCTGTGAATGAGAACTTGTCTATTCGTGCAGGATGATTAGTTTAAATGAAAATCTATCTTCTATTCGTACAGGATGATTAGTTTAAATGAAAATCTATCTTTTTTGGGTGAAGAATCACTGTTAAGGACTGTTGTGGTGTCAGTAAATTACAATATACTGTTCGAAGTATAGGTTTTAATATTGTTATGATCAGTAGAGGTGGACTCAAACACAGACACAGACAATGGAATTAAGTGACGTAAAAGGGGTTTCCTGTAGGAATAAAGGGGAATGAGGATGACAGGCAAGGCAGAAAGTAGAGAGGCGATGGACGGCAGGACTGGACAGAAGGATGAGGGAGTGAGTGTGGCTGGCAGAGGGATAAGCAAGCAGCAGGCAGGCAGGCAAGGAGACCAGAGAGAGTGATCCTGCAAGCACAACGAGACACAGTAACGCAAACAACTTGAGGAATAACTCTGAATATGCTATGCAGAGCGGCAACAACGGGAAGATACCCCGTCCCTGTTCCATCTGGACACTGCATGGCATCCTCATCATAGTCTTCGTATAGTCTATAATTCCATCATAATTCTGGTACCCTCTTTCAGTGTTGTATTCTGTAAACTGTGCTGTATTCTGTACACACAACATCCATTGCACGTCTGTCCGTCTTAGGGGAGAGATCCCTCCTCCGTTGCTCTCCCTGAGGTTTCTTCCTATTTTTTCCTCCCTGTTAAAGGGGTTTTTGTGGGGAGTTGTCCCTTATCCAATGTGAGGGTCTACGGACAGGATGTTGTGTTGCTGTAAAGCCCCCTGAGGCAAATCTGTAACTTGTGATAATGGGGCTACACAAATTTAATTTGATTTGACTTGACCTGACCTGACCCCTATGGTTGAAACAAGGATCTGGTGATGAGAGGATGGAGAACCGGAGTACATGTACTGTTTAGGTGATGGAAGGCAGGTGTGCAGGTTGGGCAAGCGAGGTGAATGAGCCGGAAACTGGCAAGAAAGAAAGCCACCCCCCCCACACACATACAGATACATACACACATAAAGAGAGACGGGGAGGGGGCAGAAGACACAGGAGAAAAGGGAAACACAAGGGAAACGACTGGAGGCAGGGCCTCCGTGACAAATCTTTCACACAGTCATCATGAGCTCAGTTTGCTAAACAGCTGCAGTGACATATTGCAGTAACAGAATCTATTTGTCAAAATATCCACATTGTGTATTTGCGACATGTAGCCAAGCTGACACACTGTGCAAGTTTGATCACTTGTAACAAAGCACAGTTATGGAGGATCCACAGTCTTGTTAACGGTTATACAGCAATTCATTAATTGGCATTTAATTGTACAATAAAAAGTGGGCTTAATAAAGGACTTTAAGAATGAATAAATCAACCCATCAAGTAAATAAAGAGGGATTTACAAATAACTAAATAAAATAATCAACAAATAGAGCAGTTGAATAAATACCAAAACAAATAGTGGAATTTGTAAGTCAGTTTGTAAAAAGGAAATTGCTGGATTAATAAATCCATTTGATGTTGCATTTTTTATTTATTTTTATACTAGGGAATCAAAAAGAGGAATTCCTTTTTCCATTTAGCTTGGGATTTACCAGCTGCCTTTCCATTTGCCAACTCCATTATAATTTCAGTGACACTCGGGGGCCCTCGCCGTGGCAAACTTTGCTAATCCACTGTGGGACCTAACAAGAGCTCTCATTGGCTGTCACCGGGAGGTGTGGGCGGAGGACCCAAACGCTAACCAATGAGAGCTCTTGTTACGTCCCACGGTGGATTAGCAAAGTTTACCAACTTGACACTCGAGCCCGCGAGTGTCGCTGAAACGATAATGGAGTTGGCAAATGGAGAGGTAATTGGTAAATCACAAGCTGAATGGAATCCGCTTTTTAATTCCCTTTTGGATAAAAGTGTATCGTCAAACGATATATGCGTCAAGCAATTTATTTCCTTTTTAAAAACGGCATTAACAAACTCATTTACAATTCCACCACTGATTTAGGTGTTTAGTCATCTATTTTTAATTGATATATTCGTTGATTATTTATTCAGTCATTCGTGAATCCATTTTTAATTCAGTCTCATTATTGATCGCTTGATTTATTAATTGCCAATCTTATTATTATCCCTCTTTTGATTGTCCAATTAAACACCAATTAATGACTTGCTCTATGGTATCTTCGATGACCATTGGTGCAGTTAACACCTCCCTGACGTTAGGTTTCCAGGTTGCAAGTTTTACTGTTTTGGTGATGTGCAATTTACAGAAGAAATAAGCTTCCAAGATGACATCACCTCACATTACACTAAATACGGTAGCCTGCTATTTAATAGCAAACAAAGCAGCGAGTTAGGAAGAACAATGTAGACGACTAGCATCGCAACAGGCACTTCTAACATAAACTATGATTGTTGGTGGTGTTGCACCAAAATCTGTGACTTGTGAAAATTCTGATCATGGTTGTTTTACCAGCGGCGGGGGAGTCGCATGTAGGACGGCAGAGTTGATCCGAGGTCAGAAGGGCATTTAGACAGTGTTCATCCAGGAAGTGACAGTTTTTACCATCTAATTTGAATTTAAGTGCAAAGATTAGCATACGGTTCAGTATATAATGGTGTCTATCTGTGCACGTGGCTGATGCATGGAGCCAAGGTTTCTCTTATGGCAACAGTGCAAACCGCTAAGCCACCAAGCAACCAAAACAACAGTAAAACTATCAGCAAAACAACAGTAAGGATATCTCAAACAGGGCGTCCGGGTGGCGGTCCATTCTGTTGCCTACCAACACGGGGATCGCCGGTTCGAATCCCCGTGTTACCCCCGGCTTGGTCGGGCATCCCTAGAGACACAATTGGCCGTGTCTGTGGGTGGGAAGCCGGATGTGGGTAATGTGTCCTGATCGCTGTTGGGGCACCTGTTCGGGGGGGGGGGGCAGGCTAACGTGACCCTCCCATGTCCCCCTGGTGAAACTCCTCACTGTCAGGTGAAAAGGAGCGGCTGGCGACTCCACATGTATCGGAGGAGGCACGTGGTAGTCTGCGGCCCTCCCCGGATCAGCAGAGGGGGTGGAGCAGTGACCGGGACAGCTCAGAGAGTGGGGTAATTGGCTGGACACAATTGGGGAGAAAAAAAAAGGGGGGGTCCAAAAAAGAAATATCTCAAACAGTTAAAACACTGCTGTCCTACAGCTTTACGTTTGCTTACGGAGAGGTTTATTTATCTATTCAATTATTCATTCATCATTTTATGTACTGAGCCACTACAAATTTAAGCTTTGCTTTCCATACCAGGGCTGACAGGATGTGACATCTTAACATGGGTTTTGCTCGTATTCAGACTACAGATGCTGGTTTTTCTAACCACGCCGATGCCGATGACGTACGGATTTAGAGTTGCGATGGAGCAAGACCCATCTCAAAAGACATTTTCCAGATACAAGTCAGTGTCCTCCCGACCACGTCTGGGTGATACCTCGAATTAACTCTGGATCGTATCTTTAAAATTATACGTCTCCCTCCTGAAAGAAAAGACGGCGATGGCCGGGTTTAAGATCCAGTCGAGTACTCCACTGACTGACGGTATGGATCATAAACTCAAGATAACAACACTGGCACTGGAAAAGAGAATATCCACGAATAGAAATCGTGTTTGACAGACCCTGTTCGTCATGACAGGAGCTACGACGTTACAGAGTGCCAAGTAAGACACAACAGTTTGATGCTGCGATTACAGCTGGAAGGTTTAAAGCGGCTTCGGTTCCCTGTGAACTATTTTCACACGCGTCAAAGAGACATTTTTCTCTGTATGCGGGCTGTCCGTCACATGTTTCGGCGAAGCGTCTCAAATTAAGACACGAGCCCTGATCTTTCCTCCTCGTCCCATAAGGGTGACTATATTTACCGGCCCTTTTTTTAGCAGAAAGCCGAGCCAGGCGAACAAACTTCAGCAGCGTATACACACCGGGGCTCCTGTCTTCTCAGTTATTTGGCATGAGAACGCCCATTAATACCCATTAAAGATATCCAATGCTGCTTTGATTAATGTACTGAAGAGACGGACACCAGACAACACCACAGGAAACTGGATTAGAATGACAGGGAGGCTGCAGCTTAATGCCGTACACAGCCCAGATGCAGATAGTCTGTGCATTGTCTAGTTGGGTTTTGTGTTGTTTTATATGGCACTTTGTAACCACTGCTTTGAAAAGTAAATATACTGCAATAAATAAAAGTTTAATGTCATTATCATCATTATTGTTACTGATATCAGTATTACTATTTGCATAGGCTGGTGTGCAATGCTCAGTCTTTGTAATGGGCGTTTAACAGTGTAGGATGTGAAGTTAGCTTTGCTTGCTTGCCTGGCCTGCACCGACCCCCGTGCAGTCTGGTGTGAGTTCATCGATCCCATTTGTCCATTTTAGATGAAGACATCACGAGCGAACACACACACACAGCAGCAGCAGCAGCTTTGGGACGCGTGCTCCCTGGCAAATTCCCCATCAACCCGCCCTCCCAACCTTCTCTCCTTCCCCAGTCCCACCTCCCCTTCCTCATAATTATACATACCCACACCCTGTCGGCGGATATGGGGGGGGGGGACGATGATCAATCTGTGCATCTAATCCGGCTTTATACAATGACATTATATCCATAATTAAAAAGAAGATTAATGGCATCTTTAAAATATGACCTACACAGGGTACAGGATCCAGGACTGTTTAGTCAACACGAGGCTGTTGGAAGCAACTCTGTGTTTAGTGCATGATTATTCAAAGGCCTTGCAATTAACAGGGAACATTTCACTTACACCTGACCTTGTTGTGGCACGGCATTACCTGAGGGACTTGCTTCTCCACACATGGTAAACTGATGCACAGTGATCCAGATACATCCTATGACTTTATTCATTGCCCAAGTTCCAATGGGAACGTTGCATGTGCAGCTTAAACATGCAACATTCACAAGTTCCAATGGGAACGTTGCATGTGCAGCTTACACATGCAACATTCACAAGTTCCAATGGGAATGTTGCATGTGCAGCTTAAGCATGCAACATTCCCATGTTCCAATGGGATTGTTGCAGGTGTAAGCTGCACATGCAACATTCCCATGTCCCAATGAGAATGTTGCATGTGCAGTTTAAACATGCAACAATCCCATGTTCCAATGAGCCGCACATGCAACAGTCCCATGTCCCAATAGGTATGTTGTATGTGTAAACTGCACATGCAAATTCCCATGTTCCAGTGGGAATGTTGCATGTGCAGCTGACACATGCATGTACCCAAGAAAGTTGTGTCGAAGGCCAGGTCCTTAGTACTACACATAAATGATACTGAGAAAACGTGTGGCCATTATGAATATCTTTCTTCATGATCATGATCAAGATGGATATTTCAACTGATTGATTTATCAACCTGCTATAAGAGTGCATAAGAGGGCACAGCCTGATGGTGAACGGTGATTAACCCCCGTGGGTCTGCCGCCCCCGCATATGACCTCTGTCTGTGGATCGCTGCGATGGCTGGCGCTTGGTTACAAATAAGATGGCAGCTGTGAACAGCTTGAGCTCATCCACAGCGGTGATGTAGCGTAGATAGCACTTTGTGGCCGCTCCCACCTCCGCAGGCAGAGGCCCAGCTTGAAATACTGATCTCCTCTCACAAGGCAGCCGTCTTTGCATTAATCCGGGTGTAAATCTATCAATAAAATGCTGAGCCATTGGCTCGGAGGAAAGAGAGAGACCTCACACTTAATATTCAGACCCATAAATTATCCCCCAGCTGCCACTTTTATGTGGGCTCAGGAGGCCAAGTTGTAGGAGTGGCCCTGGTACAACAAAGGGAAGATTATACGAGTACGGGACAGTTGGACAAAGTATCATTCATAGTGTTGAATGAATGGGCTCGTTCCAATTAATACCGAATATTTTAAGTCAAGTAGCTGAAAACAAGTAGGGAAATCAGTTCAGAATCGGTTCATCTGGACACGTCTGTTAAATGCTGTGTCCAGATGAACTGATTCAACTTTCTGGGGATTTTCTCACCTGCATTACTGAGTATGCATCAAAACATCTATTTTTGTGATATAAGAGCACTGCGTCTCCGTCCACCATCATACAAAATCCTCGATTACACACAACTTTCAGGCTTTCTGTCTATCTATCAACTCATACACTTTTATTTCACCCTGGAAGGCCTTATAACACACCTCTTTACACCATCCTTGGCTGACTTGTATAGGCAACTATGTTTTGCAGCCATTAAGGCACCGGAGCTGGCTGGCAGTGTCTATTGCAGATAATACCCAAGTACGGCCAAAAAACATCAAGCATGCCAAACCTCTAATGGGCCCATTGTAAGGTTGCAGCCGTCAGCAACACTGTTGCTATCAGACACAACACATATCCACTGAAGCGTGGCACGCTATCTATTTGAAGGCAATGACAAATGATTTGCCTAGATGTAGTATAAGGAAATCAGTTACAGAGAGAATCGCCAGAACAAAATAAAGAGTGATGCAGTCGGGGGAAGTTGTATCTCTTGAACAACCGACAAATTCAGAATAACTTTTTTTCTTCTTTTTTTTTTTAGTCAGCCGAGTCACTGATGCACACCGACCTACAACCGCAAACAAGTCAAAATGACAGAAAAAGCGCCATTTCCTCGTTCTCGCCGTGACCCCTGTAACAAGCCGGGATGAATTCATTCCCCGAAATGAGAGACTTTATGATTGCACGCTGACCGCTGACACCGTCTTTTGCACCTCTGATTCCCCATCCCGGCGTTCTGCGGGCCCTAATTTTAAGGAGAAGAGCAATAAAAGCATGATTAATTTTGTGGGCTGAGGCAGGTTAAGGACACGCCACACACACGGTGTTGCATCAGAGGACGCCGAGAGGAAGTCGAGAAGGCCGTGGCAAAGCCGGGCAGCCCGGCATCACCGATTCATATATTGGACGGTTGATATGCAATCATCACTCTTTGTCTTTGAGGAACTGATGCGGATGGCACCAAAGTCCCCCCCCCCCCCCGGTATGTTTACTGCTTTCTGCAGCACAGTTTGCTCCACCTCTGGAAGGAACAGTTCACGTTTGAATTTTTTCCATCACTTTTCAGTGAGGTGGCACAATCAACTGCATGGCAGCCGGTGTCAAAGACACCATTTTTTCCCCTGTGATACATTACACCGACTTAGTATTATTGCTCTATTACATTCAAATGAGAAACGCCTGCAGCTGCCACTGAAGACATAATGAAGCGCTATCGCAAAGGCAGGGGCGGCTTTGGTGGCATCTGCCCCGGCTGACAAGGTGTTTACTGTCTGGGCACAATGTGGACAGAGGAGAGAGATCTGTCGGATGCAAATACCGTGCACCAAAGCGTGGCCCGTTACCAACGGGGAAATACGAGAACCGATAGGATACACCCAAACTCCTCCACTCGTTTTCATTTTTTAAACGAGTAGTTTCCACTTTAGGACAGGGGGGAAAAAGGTCCTGATGAATGCAGTTCTGCGCGCAATGAGAATAAATGCCGGGCAACCCCACAGTTACCCGTGAATACTTAAGTCCCTGGGCTCCTCATCTGTCTCACAAAATGTGCTGACCCCCCCCCCCCCACTTCTCATATACGGCGGACTCCTCTTACTACACTGGGAACCCTCCAACTTCTCTGTCTCTTTGCTCATCCATTCCATCGGGAAATAAACTGATGATGATTAAAGAAAAATCCATGTGGGAATGTGAGGAAAGTGGCAGGTCCCATCCGACTCACCCAAAGAAACACCCAGCAGTTTGACCACCCCGGTGTCGCATGGGAAAGGGCCGCTTGTGATGTTTTGGATGTCGTTGTCTGCGTAGGAGGAGGATGGCAGAAAGGAGACGAGACCACTTCCCCTTTTGACCACACAGCCGCGGGGTCGTTTTATTTCCTCCCACGAATTTGAAGTCACAGTTCACAATCACTAAACACCTCAACCCCGCGTCTACCCACAATCCCCTGTTGCTAACCCCTGAACCATCCATCCATCCATCCATTATCTGAACCGCTTATCCTGCTCTCAGGGTTGCGGGGATGCCAGAGCCTATTCCGGTAGTCATTGGGCGGCAGGCGGGGAGACACTCTGGACAGGCCGCCAGGCCATCACAGGCCCACCCCACCCCACCCCACCCCACCCCACACCACACCACACCACACACACACACACACACACACACATACACACACATTCACACCTATGTACAATTTAGTATGGCCGATTCACCTGACCTACATGTGTTTGGACTGTGGGAGGAAACCGGAGCCCCCGGAGGAAACCCACACAGACACGGGGAGAACATGCAAACTCCACACAGAGGACGACCCGGGATGACCCACCAAGGTTGAACTACCCCGGGGCTCGAACCAAGGACCTTCTTGCTGTGAGGCGACTGCGCTAACCACTGCGCCACCGTGCCGCCAAACTCTGAACCCACCGTCTTAAAGGGACGGTCTCTGGTAAACACCGCAAATGTCTCCTTCTTCTTCTTCTTTCGGCTTGTTGCCCGTTTCCCAGGGGTCGCCACAGCGGATTTGATGGTTTCCATCGGTACCTTGTGAGGGCACAGCACCGATGGCGGTCTTGTCGGTCCGCATAATGATTTGGCAAAATTTTTACGTCAGATGACCTTCCTGACACAACCACTAACCCATATGGATGTAAACACATAGTATGTAAACACGGTGACTGTCTAACCTGCTTAAAGTAGGTCACTACATTATCATGTGCCGTGGCCTCCCAGGGGCAAATCCTCTTGTTTCACCGCAGAAATCGTCTCTGATGAGTCAGCTGAGCCACATGACCGGGGGTAAATGGCCGTGAAATAGAGTCGTTAACGGCAGACAGGGGTGCGGTTGCGTCATGTGAGCCGGGCGGACATCTTGGCATCCAGAAGACGACCCACGAGGGGCTTCCAGAGAGATAGTCTCTCACGAGATTACCTTAATCCTGGACTCTCGTAATCTCTTGTGAAAAGAACAAAATCTCTTGATTTGATTTATTTCTTGTAGACCGCAAACTCACTTATGACCCAATACTAATCACATGTAGGCCCGGGCCTATATATTATCCGCCCATGAAATCTACCTAATACCATGAACACACAAATCTTGATGTAAATTGACCGACAAACGCATTTGAGGAATACAGATTGGGTGTTCATTTCAGCGGCTATTTTGGATTTAGTTTTAGACAAGATGCATATAAATTTTAGTTGCATGTGGTCACTTCCACTCTTAGTCTATTTTTAGTCCCATTTTATAGTTTATCCTATAACCCATACAAGGCAATAAATCCAACAGTATTGCTTATAGTCTTTCAATTGTATTATATTGGGATGAAATTCAGATATTGTCATATCATGATATACATATTTATTGCCTAAATTAATGATGAGAAACTAACATACTATTTCTCACAAAATGAAGAGATATTTGACAGTATTATTTGAAAATTAATTTTGGTTTGATATTGTAATTTACATTACAACACACTTCCATGTGATGAAGCTCGGCTGAATTCTTAAAGATGGAATTCTTCTGCATATCCTAACAGACATCGTGATATATCGATACCGTGTAAAACTCCATCTGAAAATTGTGATTATAATATTTTCGATGTCACCCATGTGCAAGTCATTTCCTTCTCTTCTCAAGCTCAGGGGGCCGCCCCCCCCCCCAGCTTTATAGAGGTGTTGAAAAAGGGGTTCTCTCTAGGGTCTCTGGTACAGGCCGTAAAAATTCATGGAAATGTGATGGGTATCAAATACTTTAGTCTTTTAACGAAATCAGACTGTGGGATTAAATTGCAAAATCCATTGCTGACTGAATGCTTTGAGCTCAAAAAGTGCAGAATTGACAATTCTCATGCTGACACTTAACATTAATCTTCTCTGATGAAAAAGCACGAAGGAAGTAAGATTTAAATCACCTACTAAACATAAAACCACTATAACACTTGCAGTTATTTAGATGGGGGGGGGGGACAGAAAGGTGTTTGATTTCCTCCTGACATTGTGATGGTATGTACGTGCCTCTCGTCAGTTTTTAACTTTATAGTTCATGGGTCTGGTGGCATTTTCATAACCAATATTGAGCCAAACTTCACCCGTTTTCCTTCCCGACCAGTTAGCCTGCAGGGACACGTTTGACTTTTACGCCGTCTTATGAATGTCTCTTACGCGTTTCGCAAAAAACAAAAACGCTAGCGGCCATGTTTGTAGTACATTGGCAGTGACACTATGCCTCAACTATGCCAAGTTACATGCCAGAAAAACTACAAAAATGGCGATGCTGTCCCTGCCGATACAAAACGGCATCTTTACACAATTCTCGACGACTTTGTTTAATAGAAAATTTACACTAAAATGTTTAACAAGTGAAACCTCTGCATGACTTAGTTTTACCCCTTGCGTGACTTAGATTGACCCCTGCACCGTTTCTGTGACCCTTTATTCTCGTCATATATTAGCCAGAGGAACGGGACGTGCTGGATGACTGCGTCATCGCTGTCATCCAAGTGAGCATTTTTTCTAGTTTACGTCATCAAAAATTACGCCATAATTTGTGTTGGCTAGTTACTATTGATATGGAGTTACTATTGATATGGAGTTACTATTGTTATGGCTATAGTTACTATTGATATGGAGTTACCATTGATATGGTTACTATTGATATGGAGTTACTATTGTTATGGCTATAGTTACTATTGATATGGTTACTATTGATATGGAGTTACTATTGTTATGGCTATAGTTACTATTGATATGGAGATGCACACTGAAGGTCGTAGAAACATAATTGGGGTTGACGTTGATTTAAAGGGGTTTTTGCAACTTTCTACTGATGCTCATATTTACAAGGCGAGCTGGGTGATAACGTGGCACTGAAGACTGCACACATTACAATATGTCATCGCAGCATTGTATCTGGGATTGTGCTAAATTGTGCAGGGGGAATGAGAGCAAATTCATTTCTATAAACAACATAAGCAGCTTGGGTGTAGCCTACAATTCGCATCAAGCTCTTGCAGCATAAGGCTCGGCATAGGCCCGTGAAAACGGATTGCCTTGCTCCACAGGAGGAGGTTGTCACTCTCCTGTGTAACCTCCTCGGGCATCGGTTGACCCATTGTTTGGATCACGCAGTGCCACAATGGTACCGCCTTATGTCACCAGCTCTCGGTTCACTTGTTGCTATCTGACAGCCTTTTACTTTCAAAGTGGTGCTCCGGGGAAAAGCAGAGGTGCGTAGCCAATCTGCTCTCCAGCTTGGCGACAGGTGTGGTTTTTGTGTGTGCGTGTTTGGGCGGGCAGGGGGGGGGGGTCTCTCATCAGCCCAAAGCCCAAGTTTAGTTGGGAAATGAGAGCGTGTCACAAGCAGGGTGAGTTCTGAACCTGGGCCAGACGGTCAAACGGCAAGGAGAGCTTGGGGCATCCCGCTGAGATATGAAGCCCAATCAATCTCCCGCAATATCGACGTCTTTCAAACTGGCTGTGAGGAGGAATCACAGCGACAGGCAGTCATTACAGCTGAAACGGTCTAAAAATGCCTCCCATCAATAGATAATGGCGTTTATTCACAAAAGGTGACATTCTGCTGCCACCATTTCCGTTCACATCAAGTGAACATGATTCAGATTATGGTTTGCTGATTAGGTGCTGTCACATCTCATATGTCCCCTCGTGTATTACACATAAACCACTGTTACGCATTTCCCAAAAAAATTGGGTTTTCCAGTAATGATGTTAGTAACCAATGGGGGAAAAAAAATGACAAACAAGATGTTCTTTTTATGACCCCATCTAAATAAGAAATTAAAGATGAATTACATGAGAAGCCTCATTTGTTCTCATTATAATCACGATCCTCTTATTTGAGGCACGTCTCTACGGTGAGCTAATCTTACTGCAAAATAAAACAATTTACTGTCCGGGAAGATGTATTCCCATTGATTTTGAATCAAAGGACGGCCAGAATGTAACTGTCAGTTGTGGCGATGTGCAAGACAAGGTTCAATAAGTTGTGGGGTAAAAGGGCATGGTTCAGATTATATGGCAATACACCTATTCTAGTTATGAGTAAAGGAGTGGTTTTTGGTTTTTTTTGGCATTTTCTGCTTTATTTGACAGCAACGTGAATGGCAGGGGAGAGAGAGGGGGATGACGTGCAGCAAAAGGCCCGGGGCTGGATTCGAACCCAGGCCGTGATGGTAAGGACTCAGCCTTATGTGGTACACACACTACCACATACACACCCAACAAGCAGAATCAGAATCAGAACCAGCTTTAGTGGTTAAGTGTGCTTATGCACATGAGGAATTTGACTCCGGTACACTTGTAGACACCACTCACACAAAAAAAGAAGGAAAAAAAACACACAAAAAAAAGAAGAAAAAAGACGAAGAAAATGGAACAAAAACAGGACATTGGAAGCAAGCATGTGTGCACAACAGGTATGTCACTACAGAGTCCTGGGTGACATGGTGTCCCTGTGTTGCCTCACAGCAAGAAGGTCCTGGGTTCGAACCCTGAGCCGTCCCAGGTCCTTTCTGTGTGGTGTTTGCATGTTCTCCCTGTGTTCGCGTGGGTTTCCTCCGGGCGCTCCGGTTTCCACCCACCATCAAAAAGGCATGTATGTTAGGGTTAATACTCCTGTCTGTGCCCCTGAGCAAGGCAAGGGAAAGAAGAACTGGAGTCGGTGCCCCGGTGCTGCAGCTACCCACTGCTCCTATACAATAGGATGGGTTAAATGCAGAAGACAAATTTCATTGTAACCCATACAATGATGAAATAAAATGGCTTTCTTTCTTCCTCTTGTTATGGTTATCAACAACCTATGCCCATATATTATACCATATTGCCTATATACTATATTGCCCATACACTATATACCATACTATGACTCCACAACCCATCATGCCCATATACAATGCTGTATCCTCCCACTATATTACACTATATTATCTTATGTACCAGAAGTATACACTATATGTTCACCTACCATCTACATCATAACTATATACTATATACTATATTATATCCCTATGTTACAACTACAATGTAACTGGTATACAGCAGTTGAATGTGTATTCACAACTGTATATTTGTATTGCACACACATTTGTACTGCACATCTGGTTTAGAGAGGTAGTGCACATCGTAGCTATGTAGGTGAGACATCTTGACCAGATGGGGCTGTTTACATACACAACAAGTGGCTTTTCAGGGAAAACATAATAATAGAAAGCTAAATAGGGGGCAGCACCTCGCCTTTCCTCTATGGAACAGACTTGCAGAGTATATGCATGTATGTAGTCACTGCATATCTGCTGAGGGCACTAATGGTTTCCCGCTGACCTCACAGCTGTTTGTCTGCCCGCTGTGCTGCACCGGTGGTTCAGCCACACAGGAGCCCCCAGAGGAGGTGATGGAGACTTTTTTCTGTTTTTTTGGTTTTTTAAGAAAAAAGAGACGAGGGGTATCCAGGTGGCATGGCGGTCTATTCTGTTAGCTGCCAACACAGGGATCGCCAGTTCGAATCCCCGTGTTACCTCCGGCTTGGTGAGGCGTCCCTACAGACACAATTAGCCGTGTCTGCAGGTGGGAAGCTGGATGTGAGTATGTGTCCAGGTCACTGCACTAGCACCTCCTCTGGTCGGTCAGGGCACTTGTTCAGGGGAGAGGGGGAACTAGGGGGAATAGCGTGATCCTCCCATGAAAAGAAGCGACTCCACATGTATCGGAGGAGGCATGTGGTAGTCTGCAGCCCTCCCTGGATCGGCAGAGGGGGTGGAACAGCGACTTGGCCAGATACAATTGGAGAGGAAAAAGGGGGGGAAAAAGCAACAACAAAAAAAAGAGACGATATAATCGGAAATTTTACACGTGTAAACAAACGTGAAAATGTCAAAAATGTATAACAAACTACTGTTCCCAGGAAGAAATAAGTGCAATGCCAGCGTGGTTTTCTGATTTGTGCCAACTTATTTAGTGTCTATTATACTTGGGATTCTCCTGTTGTTCACCTCTCGGTGATCCAAGGCGCCCCAACATTGAATTGCACGAAATGAGTTTGTGCCTCTGATGAACGATTTCTATGCAGCCAGTTGGTAACATTTGCCTTTCTCTGCCATTTGCATAATAATCTTATCGTTCATGAAAAAAGAGCATTATCTCATTCGTTGGCGTAAGAATCCTCATTCACGTTGTGAAAACACAGATTGTGGACTTTTCAAATTGTTTCCACTGATGATTAAACTATTGCTGCGGTGCAAAGAGGAAAAACGGGTTGAAACCGGTGCACCCAGTCCTTCCTCACTGCTCGTCAACACTTGACACAGAGGACTGCATTGTAAATATTTGAGTAAATACGTATACTAAGGTCACCACGTTGTGGGAATTTTCTCTGTGCGCACTTGCTGCTATTTGAACTGCTCGAAAGAAAATCGGGCTTGATTTGGTTCAAAGTAAAATGCTAAGACTTGTGAAAGGTTGATTTTCTCTGCAGACTCAACTGTCCGTTGTAGTCTGTCCCTGTCCTATTTGGTGGCTGATCCTTCATTTGGTCTGAATGCTTAATTAACGATGATGTCCAATGTGTTTTTCATCTCTTTCCTCTGATAAATAACCCCAAATCATGTCATAGCTAACTCTAATGTTGCTGCTGAAATCAAATCAAAATCAGGAATAAGGAACACTTGTCGTTTCATTTCATGTTAATTTCATGAAATAAAACAAAATATCGTTTCCCCCAGCCCACAGCAGTGCAACACAAAGACAAAAACACATATCCAACATATCCAAAAAAAATGTTTTCACTGTCCAAGGGAGCAAACGCCAGCCAGGGTGACTGTTGGAACTGCTGGTCTGCATGGGTTAGCAGTTAGCTTAGCCTGCCCCGCTTCCATGTCCTGTCAGGCTGCCCTCGGTGCTTCCTCTTCAGCTCTAGGCAGGGCCGTGGTCCTTAGGCCCACTGGACACAGCAGACCAGGCTCCCCCAGCCGATCCAATGCAAGTTCTCCCAGCCAGACACCCTCGACACCGCCCCCCCCCCCACACACACACACACGACGACACCAAAAACACAGTCAACGCCAGGCGAGGCCGCCGCCAGACCGTCCTCGATGTTAGCATAAGTGCTGGTCTGCATGGGCTAGCAGTTAGCTTAGCCTGCCTTGCTTCCGCATCCTGTGAGACCGCCCTTGGTGATTCCTCTTCGGGTCCAGCTCTGGGCAGGGCCGTGGTTCCTGGGCCCACGGCACGCAGCAGACCAGGCTCGCCGAGCCGATCCAGTGCCAGCACCCGCAGCCATCAAATGAAGACAACTTAGACGCAGACGTGGACAAAGACACTGCATGGACGGTACTGTGTGAGGCCGCCGCAAACGTGAGTTCATGCCACCATCTTGGCGAAATCTTTATCATCTTTACTTTTGTTCAGAAGAAATCTTTCCCTAGTCGTGAATAAATTCACTTTAGCGTGTTACTGTAACATCATGTAACATCATTTCTGCTGAATTCCCGCTGGTTTTAGCGTTTTTGAGACAATAATGATTTGTGGGGACGGCAAACAGAGCAGTATCTCCAGCGCTGCCGGGTGAATGATGGAGTCACTATAGCGACTACATTAATGGACATCAGGCAACAGTTTTAACACTGACCCCTCTGAGCCTAACAGGAAACTGTGACACCCAATGCTGGTGTTTTTGTCTTCTTCTTTTTTTGTCGCAAGGTGAACTAAAGAGGACAGAACGTGCTGTGTCTACGACGTTTTCACATAACCTTACCTCATATGACTCAATAACTTATGAAAGGAGTATTGAGAATGGAGTAATTACCACAAAGTGCCGCAGTAAGTCATGTCTTCTCTGAGAGGAAATTTGTGGTGACCTTAAACTGGAGAAATTAAAAGCGAGCCCTCTCCCAAGAACGAGTCCTGGATGCTCTCCATGTGCTGCTATATGACCTTAAAGAGACTGCCTTAAAAAAGGAAAAAATCTAAAATCTACAAGCATCACTTATACTTGGATGTAAATGCTACGCCACCTTGTTCACAGACTGGGCACCTGCTGGGACTGTTTGATGAAATGATAATAATAATGATGATAATAATAATGATAACAGAGCGACAGAGGGTCAGGAAGTCATTAGCGGAGATAAACTTGTTCCAGATTTAAAGCCTGATTTTTCTCCATCTGGTGTTCTGCTTTGTTTATCAAACAAGGGCTCTGGCTTCCTTCCAGAGGTCTAGTGAGACACACACACACACACACACACACACACACACACACACACACACACACACACACACACACACACACACACACACACGTCACCCTATACTTGTGCAGACCCCTCACTGACTACATTCGTTCCTTAGGCCTTAACCCTAACCGCAAACATCATAACTACATGCCTAACCTTAACCCTTGAACCCAAGCCCAACCCTAAAATAGACCCTTTTACTCATGGGGACCCATAAAATGTCCCCACAAGGTAGGTGGTTTCGCATGCTCGCTCACTCACTGACTCACTCACACACACACACACGCTCACTGACTCACTCTCACACACACACACACACACACACACACACACACACACACATACACACACGATCACTGACTCACTCGCACACACCTACACACACGTAAAAAACACACTCACTCACTCACACATACACACACTCACTCACTCACTCACACATACACACACTCGCAAATCTATACTTGTGGGGCCCCCTCATTGACTACATTCATTTCCTAACCCTTAACCCTAACCTTAACCATGCAAACTACATGCCTAACCCTAAACTTACCCTAACCCTAATTCTAACCTTAACCCTAAAACCAAGTCCTAACCCTAAAATAGACCCTTTTACTTGTGGGGCCCCATAAAATGGCCCCACAAGGTAGGTGGTTTCTGGTTTTTCTATCCTAATGGGGGTCAAATGTCCCCATTAGGATAGTAAAACATGGTACACACACACACACACACATGAGCACCTTTAAACCTTAGCAGAGGTTGGTAAATCGACATTAAAAGATACTAGGATAAAGAGTGAGACAGCTGTTTTGTCCCCAACACTGTTTGGGTGTAGCTCCCCCAGGTGAGTACTTACTTGAGCACATTAAAGAAATCACTTACGCAACATTTAAAATTCAGTCTTTCCTGTCCATGGCTGATACAGAGACTCTACTAAATGCATCTGTTTCAGCCAGACCTGACTACTGTAATGTTGTGTTTTCAGGTCTGCCACATGCTAGTACTAAAAGTCTTCAGATGGTTCAGAGTGCTGCAGCTAGAATCCTAACTAATACTAGAACTTTTGACCATATTACACCGATTCTTGCCCCTCCTGGAGCCAGACTTGGGAAGGGAGCTCGCCGGCGAGTATCTGGTGGCCGGGCCTTGGCCCATGGGGCCCGGTCGGACCCAGCTTGAAAAAACAACATGGAGCCACCACCCCGTGGACCCACCATCCGTGGGGATGAGCATTGGGGTAGGGTGCAATGCAGGCCGGGCGGCAGGCAAAGGCAGGAAACAGGCCGTGCTGACTTCCAGCATCGCAGACTGGTCCAGGAGGACCAACTGGACTGGGAGAAGACCCTGGGGTAGACCTAGAACTCACTGGAGGGACTACATCTCCATTCTTGCCTGGGAACGCCTTGGAATCCCCCAGGGGCAGCTGGAGGGCGTTGCTGGGGAGAGGGACATCTGGAGTACCCCACTTAGCTTGCTGCCACCGCGACCCGACCCCGGAGAAGCAGCTGATGATGAGATGAGACACCAATTCTTGCCTCCCTTCACTGGCTCCCCATCCATGTTAGATCAGACTTCAAGGTGCTTCTGCTGGCTCATAAAATCCTAAATGGGCTTGCCCCATCTTACCTGTCTGATCTCCTTAAACCGTACATCCCATCCCGAGCTCTTCGCTCTCAAAATACAGGGCTCCTGTGTGTACCCAACGTTAAAACGAAGTCAGCTGGTGGCAGGGCCTTTTCCTATCGGGCCCCGCTCTTGTGGAATCACCTGCCTGCTGCCATCACACAATCAGTCTATTGAGTCCTTTAAATCCAGACTTAAAACTCATCTTTTTGCCTTAGCCTACCTAGTTGCCTTTAAACTGAGTGCTTCACAACCTGTACTGCATGGCGGGTCAGTTTCTGTCTTGATGAATTTACCAAGCACTGTTCTGATGACCAGATTATAGCGTCTAGATTATGACTATTGCAAACTGTTCTCTTCTCTCACATCTTTTCTCTCTCTCTGAATGATGTCTTCTCCTTTCTCTTCTTTTGTGTATGCGAATGGTGTGATGCGAGTCTCCCTTGTGCGCACATGCAGTCTGTTCTCCTCCCAGGTCTCCATGGTGATGGTGGTCGCCACTTGGACACTGCTTGGCATCCCCCTCATCACATTTTCTTTTTACATATCTTATAAATCCGTACAAGTTTGTTATTCTGTTTCAATGTTATATCCTTCCCTCAGTAAGATGTGTGACTAATGTTTTGGGTTTTTTTTGTTTGTTTCCATGGTGATGGTGGTCACGTGGCTCGCATCTGTTCCAGTGGCATCTGGACACTGCTTGGCATCCTCCTCATCATATTCTTCATATATTTTATAATTCCATTATAATTCTGTTATCCTCTTTCACTTTTGTTTTGTGTAAATTGTGTACACACAACCTCCATTGCACGTTGTCCATCTTGGGAAAGAGATCCATCCTCTGTTGCTCTCGCTGGGGTTTCTTCCTATTTTTTTCTCCCTGTTAAAGGTTTTTTTTTTAGGAGTTGTTCCTTATCCGATGCAAGGGTCTAAGGACAGGATGTTGTGTTGCTGTAAAGCCCCCTGAGGCAAATCTGAAATTCGTGATGTTGGGTTATACAAATAAAATTGACTTGACTTAGGTGTGAACCTGTCATTCTGCAGCATTTCCGGGGCCCTACTTTTGAAAAGTGCCCCCTTTGTGTCTACACCTGCAGACTTGTCTTTCAGCACTTCTCAAAAACTACTTTGGGCAGAAGTGGCATAGCCTTGAAACAGTTCATGGAATCAGGTTGTCAGCCATCTTCGAAGGTGGAAGCGTTGGAATTATACGTGATAAAATCTTGCTATGTGTGCAAGATTACATATGTACATATATGTATACAGCGCTTACACGGTGCATACGTATAGTATTATACTTAAGTGTTTTATTTATCGCATCTCTTTTTTCTATCATTTATAGTATTTTCACGCTTCCTCTACTATGCAAGACAGAGAGTGCCACAGCAGAAGAATTTCATTGTATTCTAATCCTTTAAGACTTTTAGATGTGGATTTTCTTTACATTAAAAAGGCCATATTAATACCTTTCCTGCTAGCATTTTCGTAGCAAAAAGGAGGTAGAAGAAGAGGGTGAAGAAGGAGGAGGAAAAAGAAGAAGGAGGAGGAGGAGAAGAAGAGGACGAAGGAGGAGGAGGAAGAAGAGGGCGAAGGAGGAGGAGGAAGAAGAAGAGGGCTAAGAAGGAGGAGGAGGAGAAGAAGAAGAGGGCAAAAAGGTGGAGGAGGGAGTAGAGGGTGAAGAGGGAGGGGGAAGGAGGAGGAGGAGGGGGAGAAAAAGAAGAGGGGAAAGAAGAAGACTAAGGAGGAGGAGGAAGAAGAGGACAAAGGAGGAGGAGGAGGAAGAGGGCGAAGAAGAAGAAAGAGGGGGAGGAGGAGGGAGAAGAAGGAGGAGGAGGAGGAGGAGGAGAGGGAGAAGAAGAGGGTGAAAGAGGAGGAAGAGGAGGAAGATAGCGATAGGCGCTGAAATACAAAGCTAGACGTTATTCATCATTTAAATCGGTTGAGTTAAATGTTTGTTATGGCGAGATATGTGTTGCCATGTCAGATCACAGTGTTGACCAGTCGTCTTTCTCCAAAGTAAGTATGCTACCACTGGATTATCTCCCTGGTGTTACACCAAAATCTGCAACCGTTGAAAACTGTGATCTGAATGTGAACACTTCCTACACGTTCAGGATCACATGTTTGTTTTGAATGTAACTCCGGGATTTGCGGTATGAAAACAAACTATTGTGAACGCCACATGATCCCAAATCCGCCAAAACCGAAGACATTAAGAATAACCACTCTATCACAGGTGACATGAACCTGAATTTGAACCCATCACTCTGAGTTTAAACTAGTATGACAGTTAACAAGTATTTAAGCTATTAGCTCTCTGTAATCCTACATAAAAACCAGTATATATCTACAAAGAATTATCAACTGTTCTGGAAATGCTGTTTAATGAACGCCGGGCCAGGCTTAGCTCACCAGTTGGACATAAAAACACAAGGTTTTTCATGATTCAAACCCAAACACGTTGACATCATGGCTAAAGGAAGACATCAGCCCATATCTGCTCATTTGATGTGTTTCTGACATCTCTTAACTCGCCCCGCGCCGAACCCTACCAGATTACTGTCAAAATGTCCTAGTTGAGTCTTTGAGTCATTCGGTCTCTTGCTCACAGGACTCCTGCGACTGTTCCTCTTCAGCTGACGGATGATGTCTGAGCGGAGATGAGTGGCAGGCCATGTGAATATAGACCTCCCTAGGATGACAGTTGGCTGTCATGTCACTATGTCACGTCGTGGCTGTGTGCCTCTCCCACAGGGTGGGAAAGGGACTGGTCTATTCCGTTGCCCATCAACACGGGGATCTCCGGTTCGAATCCCCGTGTTACCTCCGACTTGGTCGGGCATCCCTACAGACACAATTGGCCGTGTCTGCAGGTGGGAGGCCGGTTGTGGGTATGTGTCCTGGTCACTGCACTAACGCCTCCTCTGGTCGGTCATGGCACCTGTTTGGGGGGGGGGGGGACTGGGGAGAATAGTGTGATCCACCCACGTGCTACGTCCCCCTGGTGAAACTCCTCACTGTCAGGTGAAAAGAACCGGCTGGCGACGCCACACGTATGGGAGGAGGAATGTGGTAGTCTGCAGCCCTCCCCGGATCAGCAGAGGAGGTGGAGCAGCGACCGGGACGGTTCGGAAGAGCGGGGTAATTGGCTGAGTACAACCGGGGAGAAAAAGGGGTAAACCCCCCCCTCAAACTAAATAAATAAATAAAAAAGACCGGGTGAACGATCTAAACATCAAGATTCATTTTCCCTTCCCCCCCCCCCCGAGATTTTTCTCACGTGTCCTCCGCAGATCACCCTCGCCGCTCTCATCATGTACAGGACAGATACATTACACTAATGTGTAATTTTTGGTCAATCCCCCTCCGAGGGCACCCGGGTGTCCGCGGCGTGCAGGCCGGCACTTTTTCATTTTCATCTTCAGCTGACAAACTCATAAGGTAGGCAGAAAGGGTTTTCTATTTCAATTCACTTACGACTCGGTGAGCGTGGAATATAGATGAGGCCGCTCTGCCTTGTGCAGGTACCCGAGCCCATAGGACACCGGCAACCTTGGACAACCTTGGTGGTGGACGCTCCCTCTCGGCTGATGAGTGTAAACAGCGGCATGCTGACAGAATCCAAATGTGTCCCGCTGTAGTGATCCGCTAGCTTCTCTTACTGATAACCGTGTTTACATAATTAATCATGTTGAAGTGTGAATCTCCCGCAGGTACGGCGGTTGCATTATCTCCCAACTTCATAAAAGGTTTCCACAGATGGTCATTCCGGTAAATTTGGGCGGAATGCTCCGGTTCCCTTTGCCTTATTTTCGGGCCCACTCGGGTCGGGCGATCATTAATCTTCATTCCCGGGCGCTTGGGATTTGTTCTGACATCCCCTGTGACTCCGCTCACCATCCTACTTTTCTCTACCACGCCAGCCGGCTTTTAACCTAATGGCAAATAAAACACACACACACATGCGTGTATTTTTAAAAACGGGGCGAGGAATATGCGAGAGCCGGGGAGACGAGAGGTGGGAATTGCAAAAAAAAATTTTTTTTAAAAAGGAGGGGGGGCTGACTCTTTGAGTAGCAAATATTCACAAGATTTAGACGACTCACATTGCACGGAAGGCGCTTTCCCCACGGAGTCGTGGATAATTACATCCCCGCCGGAGATGTAAAAGCATACAAGGGAATGAGCGTAATGAAGGAAGACATAAAGGAAGTAATCAAAAGGAATACTTAAATCAAACCTGCAGAAATCAAAAAGATATGCCGGCTGAAATCAACGCACTAGACACCCACTGTACGGTCCCTGAGGTTGTGGTCCGAGTCCTGCACGTTAAACCTGAAATGTTTAATGCATTTGGTTTGTGTATGTATGTATAGATGTGTGCGTGCTTCGTGTCTGTGCACCCGTGTGCGCACATATACATCAATCAGCATGTGCACAAATGTCCACGCAGGTATATGTGTGCAATAGTGGTGTGCATGTTTGCACACAGTATAGTGCGTTTAGTGTTTCTCTGCATTTGTGCATGTGTGGCTATGGGTATGAACGTGTGTGTGTGTGTGTGTGTAGTTGTGAGCATGCTCTCTATGCACACGATGTGCAAGTCTGTCTCTGGTATTGATGTATTGAGCTGAGTGCCTTGACCTGGGCCGGGCCACCAAATTGAGTCATCATCAGTTTAAAGTATCTGCGAGGCCTCTCAAACGAGGGCGACCCTTCGAGACGTTAATAATTTATGCGGCTGACATGGTGATTTGGGGTACACGCGGTATATTGATAAACATGTCTTGCAAGTATCTCTAAATGCCAACTGCATTGTCCTTGCAGCAGGAGCGGTGTCTGTGTGTGTATTGCTCAACATGGACAGCTGGAAACCCGAGTACCTGCCAGCGTCGCTGTGAGCAGCTCAAAAATATCCACAGCCTCCGTGACCTACAGACAGAAATATACTAAATCCACGTGTTTACATGCATATGTGCACTTGAGCTCGTCACTGAGGTCGGAATTAAAATACCGAAGTCAACAGTTATGCAAATAATTCCTTCCTTTACTGTTAACATGGATCGTGAATAATACAGAATTCTGAAGATCTTTATATAGCACATCATTTTGTTCCTTCACATGAACCAAATGACTTGTGATCTGTTTCATATAAACACAGCGACATGCAAAGATTTACACATAAAAGTGTATGTCAGCATTGAACCCGATGAAATAACCTCACCAATTTCTAAATACCTAACTCACTGATCTGGATCTGAATGGGCAGATATGACATATAGATGCATGCGTTTAGATGATAGTCTCAAACTTGTCTGGGATGCCCGGGTAGCGTAGCGGTCTATTCCGTTGCCTACCAACACGGGATTGCCGGGTCGAATCCCCGCGTTACCTCTGGCTTGATCGGGCGTCCCTACAGACACAACTGGTCGTGTCTGTGGGTGGGAAGTCGGATGTGGGTATGTGTCCTGGTCGCTGCACTAGCACCTCCTCTGGTCAGTTGGGGCACCTCCAGATCGGCAGAGAGGGGGGTGGAGCAGCGAACGGGATGGCTCAAAAAGAGCAGGGTAATTGGCCACATACAAATTGGGGAGAAAAAGGGGGAAAATTGGGGGGGGGGACTTGTCTGGGATGGGGAAGGTAGACCGTGAATGATAACGGTCAGATGAAGTGAGCAGCAGCCTGATCTTCAGCATCTTTTTAGAAAGAAGAGAACAGGTGAGATATGATGACCATGGTTAAGTGTTTTTTTTCCCCTCCCGTTTTTCTCCCCAATTGTACCCGGACAATTACCCCACTCTTCTGAGCCATCCAGGTCACTGCTCCACCCTCCCCCCCTGCCAATCCAGGACCACATGCCTCCTCCGATACATGTTGAGTCGCCAGCCGCTTCTTTGACCGTGAGGAGTTTCGCCAGGGGGACGTAGCACATGGGAAGAGCATGCTATTCCCCCCCAGTTCCCCCTCCCCCCCGAACAGACGCCCCAACCGACCAGAGAAGGCGCTAGTGCAGCGACCAGGACACATACCCACATCTGGCTTCCCACCCGCAGACACGAGTTTGTCTTGTGAGGTATTCCCTTCTTGTGTTGTTGAAGTCCTGCCTTTTGGTGCTGCTTATTTTTCTGTCAATAACTTGTTTTGACACTCCCTGTGAAGACTCACCTTCTGCTCCTGTAGTCCTCATAAAACTATGCAGCGCTCACACCAAGCTGAGATCTACTAAAGGTTTTCAAAACGGTGCATGTTGGCTAATGGGCGGGGTTTCTGCAACCATTCTATTTCAATTTGCTTGT
This sequence comes from Lampris incognitus, assembly GCF_029633865.1. Taxonomy (NCBI): domain Eukaryota; kingdom Metazoa; phylum Chordata; class Actinopteri; order Lampriformes; family Lampridae; genus Lampris; species Lampris incognitus. The sequence continues at coordinate 14,456,093 of NC_079231.1, forward strand.
CTTGTCCGTGTTGATTTGTGTTTGTTAGTCACAGAAGTCGGCATTCAGGGGCGGACTTGCACATTGGCCCTTTTAACGCACACTAACTCGATGAAAAAAAAACCAAAGACCTCTCAATTTCTGTATCCACTAAGCTACCGAGACACCTCCTCCACCCCACCCTACACGTGGAGGGGCTCCAGCTTTTGACTGACGTGCGTTGTTAGGACAGCACAGGGTTGTACAAAACCCCTCCCGTCACCTCTCGTTCTTTGCACCGACTCACGTGCCACCGTCTCACGGCATCTCCCTCTTTTGTACATCGTACAAACACCGCCGACTCCCAGTGCAACCCCGCGGCCCCGAGTCTGTAGACAATTGCGCTTTCATTTGCTCCTCTCTTGAAATCTTATTTGCTGAGGAGGGGACCCCCCCCCGGGGGGGGCTCATTCCAAAAGAGCCCACATGGCTATTGAACTGGCCAGGGATCAGGTAAAGGGCTCTGTATTGATGCAGACAGGGCGAATGAGTGGTGGAGAGGGTAGAGGATGGAGTAAAGAGGAAGGAGGAGGAGGGGGAGGCAGAGGAGATGGGTTTGGCGGGGGTGGTACAGGATCTGAAGGACGAGATGCGCCGAGGGGGGGAAAAAAGATGTGGGAGTGTCTGCAGAGGAGCCGGGTTATAGCAGAGGGATGAGACGGAGACGAGCTGTACAGGGGGGAAGAAATCTGTCAAAACATTTACAGCAAACTAAAACGTGGTCAAAGGGACAGCAGTCACTTCCTGTCCGGCGTACAAGCCTTCTGATATCTAATGCATTAGCTTCAGACTACTGTGACATCTTTTAGCTAATTTGCTCTGTTAACTGAATCGTAGAACATTTGTACACCGTTCATCCCAGGCAAAGTGAACTGCCATTTGCAGATAGGATAAGCTAGTCTGACTTAGCCACACACACACACACCCACACCCACACCCACACACACACACAAGCATGCACGAGTTTCTCATCATTGAAATTCATTAAAAAAAACCTGCAAAGTGAACTGGGGTGGGCTTGCTGGGAAGTTAAGAATACAATAGCCTTTTAGCTAAATGTCACAGAGAAGCCTTTGAGCTGAACACTGCGGACTTGCGTGGTCCTCGGTTTGCTTGACACCTTGGAAACACGCTAAAAATGCGAAGACATTTAAACTAAACTCATCTGCGCTAAATCTAGGCACCAGATGAGCATCATCTTAACACCCTATCCCTATCTGTGCTGCTTTGCGTGGCCTGCTATATGGCAACTTATTGAATATTACTCAAAAACTCTGGAAGTATTGCTGATTAGAGGCTGGTGGGGGAGGGGGGGGAGTCAAGGTCTTATCTCTTAGTTTCGCCATATAGCATAGCTGAGAACCATTACAATGGACAGGTTGCTGACTCAATGCCTGCCTAAATCACCATACATAAAGGATTGGCCTGTCTCTTTCATTTTATAGGACAGATACATCAGCAGCAGCAGGTACTTGTACTCAAACTACAGACAGATGGGCCCGCGGAGCCAAGGCGCTCACTGGAGTTCGACAGGAGCAGATATGTGCGCATGAGCTGGCATGAGATAAATCATCCCACTTTTTCACATCAGCTCTGACGTTTATCCCCAACATTGCCATTTTTACATAATCTAATTACGCAGTAATAATGTGTACGTTCCGGTATCGTACCGCAATAGTAAACAAGGAAGGGAGCAGCAGCACGGTGGCGCAGTGGTTAGCGCGGTCGCCTCACAGCAAGAAGGTCCTGGGTTCGAGCCCCGGGGTTGTCCAACCTTGGGGTCGTCCTCTGTGTGGAGTTTGCATGTTCTCCCCGTGTCTGTGTGGGTTTCCTCCCACAGTCCAAAGACATGTAGGTCAGGTGACTCGGACATACTAAATCGTCCCTAGGTGTGAATGTGTGTGTGTGTGTGTGTTGGACCTGTGATGGCCTGTCGGCCTGTCCAGGGTGTCTCCCTGCCTGCCACACAATGACTGCTGGGATAGGGTCCAGCATCCCGTGACCCCAGTTGGGATAAGCAGCTTGGATCATGGAATGGGAACAGCAACTTCCTGCTTTAACACTCAAAAATCTGTATTTGAACTTTGCTGTGACGATGAAATCCGTCTCCGCTCACCGATTGGACCTTTGATGCACCTTGGGCGCATTTTATTTGTGTTTGCTCGAGCTACTTACCATCAAACCAATGAAGACGTGTATTATTGCAAAGTTTAAATGGCGTCAGACTCATCATGCCGATATGGGCTTCATATCCATCACCCGTCTTTCAAAACAATTGTGATGGCTCGCCCGTTGGTGTTTTCCGCCAAGATAAGTTCCTCTTGCATTAGCGGGTCAGTCTTCTGAAACAAATAGACGGGGAAGGTCAAAACGCTTCGGGGAGACGTGACATGTAACAAAAGTGCTTCTTGTGGAGACTGGGCGCCATCGCTCTTCTCAACGTCAGCTTATCATCCGACCACGTGCACGACCACGTTTTTGCTCCTGCAAAATAAATACACAAAAAAAAATCCACCCATCCATTATCCAAACCGCTTACCCTACGTAGGGTCGCGGGGATGCTGGAGCCTATCCCAGCAGTCATTGGGCGGCAGGCAGGGAGACACCCTGGACAGGCCACCAGGCTATCACAGAGCCGACACACACAGACACATTCACACCTAGGGAGAATTTAGTACAGCCTATTCACCTGACCTACATGTCTTTGGACTGTGGGAGGAAACCGGAGCACCCGGAGGAAACCCATACAGACACGGGGAGAACATGCAAACTCCACACAGAGAACGACCCGGGATGACCACCAGGGTTGGACCACCCCGGGGCTCGAACCCAGGACCTTCTTGCTGCGAGGCGACCGCGCTAACCACTGCGCCACACAAGAAGATCCTGTAGGGAAATTCACCGAGTGGCAACAACCGGTTTACGGCGTGTGCGACTGAAGAACGAAAAGCGTCGCGCGAGCTGAGGTGCAGCGTAAAAGATTGACAACGCTCGCGAAACAACAAGGGGCTGCGAGTGATTAAAAAGTGCATTCCTGCGATTCTGTCCTTGCACTCAAGAGCACAACGTGCTTCATCTCTCATCCTGTCTGGAGAGCGTCCAAATATGTAACCTAATTTATCTCGTACATCATTATAGATTCCTCAACTGTGGGGCAATTTCCAGTGATTGCTTTCTCGCCATAAATCTATTATTCCAACGAGAAACTTGAATGCTTTTGTAATCAGGTCTCGCAACCGTAAAAATGTTTTGTTTGTCTGTGCAAGAAGGCAGCTTAACATGCGGGGCTTAGTTAGCACCTACATAGACTGCATAGAGGTAAACGCCTGTCATAAGGATACTAAAACCATTACTACACCTCGCCAAAATAACCAATCGTTCTTTCTTTTCATAAGGGGGATGGGTAATTATTCACTGGACGCGATAGCAATCTCACACCTGTGTGGAGATATTACATTTCAGTCGTAACAAGACGCAGCTAGACTTTCATGCATCCTCTTCTCTCCGGGAGGAGGATACCGGTTTGAAATACTCATTGACAAAGCAAATCGATATCTAATTACAAGCCGCACATTACGGGGCTTCGGCGGAGGAATCAGGAGAGGCCTTCCTTTCCTCTTTAAACCAAGGGCTCAATAACACCTTGTAGATTATTTCTTCACCCGTCATTTGCATGCTGCCCCAGTAATGGCCCCTCACTTTGAGAATCTATTACCTTTTTTTTTTTTTTTTTGCCTTAAAGTCAGCACTTTTCAGAGGACGGAGATTTGTCTTGCCGCGGTCCATCAGTCAGCCTAAGCCGCATTCGATTTACACCACAAAAAAGGTAATAACGACGCCACCGAAGGCGTGTTTGTCTTGCAGAAATTTAAGTGCCGGTCTCTGGCGCCAATTGTTTCGGCATGGAGTGAATCCCACCGATCTATCCGCTTGTGCCATAAAACTCACACATAGTTTTATTCTTAATGGGGCCACTCAAAACACCACCAGGATGCCACGCCTTTGTGTCTTCGGCCCGGGGGGCCAAGACTGAGGCAGTACCCCCCTTAACTCAATTCACGCGATTGATGAAATGTACATAAATTATGCAATTCACAACTACTGACGTTATCGAACCTTAGCCTATTGGCGGCGTATTACCTAAGCTTGTCCTACTGTTAGCAATGTGATATGTGCAACAACAAAAAAAGTCATGCATTCATTTCCTCTAGCACACACAGCCCGAGGAGATAAGCTCTGACTGAAGCCAGGAGAAATCAGAGCTCCTCCAGGCGTGTTTGTCCAGACTGTGGTGCCACTGGAAGAAGGTTGTCGGTCCACAGGGATCACCATCACATCTGCTGCTGTAATTAAACAGTCAGGAAGGGCAGCAACACCGCAACACGCAGAGTTCACAAAGCGGGCCTTAACACTCGGACCAGCTGTGCAAGGTTTTATTTTTATCTGAAAGTGTGTGAGAACAGGACCGACGCCACTCAGGTAAAGGACAAACTTTCGTGCAACGGCGGGACGATTCTCCTCCAAATGCTCCCCAAAACCACTCCAAAATGAAGAGGGCAAACACACCAAGAGCAAAATGGAAACAGAAGTGGGGAAAATCCTGTGCAAAATACAGACCCTTTGGGGCATCCGAGTTGTGTGGCGGTCTATTCCGTCACCTACCAACACGGGGATCGCCGATTCGAATCCCCGTGTTACCTCCGGCTTGGTCGGGCGTCCCTACAAACACAATTGGCCGTGTCTGTGGGTGGAAAGCCGGATGTGGGTATGTGTCCTGGTCGCTGCACTAGCACTTCCTCCGGTCGGTCGGGGCTCCTATTTGGGGGCGGTGGGGGGGTTTCGTGATCCTCCCACGTGCTATATCCCCCCTGGTGAAACTTTTCACTGTCAGGTGAAAAGAAGCGGCTGGCGACTCCACATGTATGGGAGGAGGCATGTGGTAGTCTGCAGCCCTCCCCGGATCGGCAGAGGGGGTGGAGCAACGACCGGGATGGCTCAGAAAATAGGGTAATTGGCAAAGTACAATTGGGGAGAAAAAGCCAAAATAAATAAATACAGAGTTTTTGCGACTCATCCACTTAGGTTAGCTCCTGTTTTACAGTGTCACATTCAGTCGTCACCAAGCGGATATTCCGGGAGCTCTCTGTCCTACTTCTTTAGCAGGAAATGAGCAGTGAGTTTTAATGCGCTGGCGAGCATCCCTGCCGAGGCCGCACTGGGGGTGTAAATTTGTTTTATTCCTTGCAGTGACTCACGAGAGCAGGAGTACTTTAGGCTTCTGTTAGGTTCGTGTCGTGAATCGTGATTGATAAGCGAAGTTCGACACGGCGAACATACCGAAACAGGCCAGCAGAAGGTGCCGGAAATCAATAGCATTTTACTACATGACGCCTCGTGCAGCTCCGTGTGTAACGGAGGTTAGATTAAACTTACCCGACCTCCACGGTATCTAACGTGCGACGCCCGTCACGTGAGCAAAACAAGAGATGCGCGCGTGACAGGTACGAGAAATCTAGTGGAAGTGACATTCATGGCTCATATTTCTGCTGCGCCCTATTGAGCAACAGCCAAACACCACCGTAAACCGTGTCTGCTTAACGCAGGGTACGAGGAAAAAGGGACACAGATGTTTAAGACGTCAGAGGCATTTCCAGTAACTCACCGCCGTCAGTTGCGAACCGCACAGGGTTCACACATTGTTTGCCCAGGATTAAGCTGGGTACAGTCACGTCTGGAAGGCTCCATCTATCAAAACACTAAAATTGAACCCCATATGCATTGGGTCATCCCTCTCCTTGTCACGCCATAAGAGTAGGCGAGCGCGTACATAAATCTCTACCGTTTGCCACAGAGAATTAGCTTGACACTTCCCAATGATCCCGGAGGCAACAGACGCGTCTTCTGGTATTTGTAAATCGATGATTACATATGCTACATCATCTGATTATGCATGTCAGCCTGCACAATAGCGCAGCCTATACAAGAAAAACAAACAGTGTTTAGCAGGCGGAAATGTCAAGTTCTCCGTGCTTATGTATGATGCATTAGAGGGATCATAACCTGCATGCTGGGAACGACGAAACAAGCGTACTCTAGCACGCTGTCAGATAACTTCACTTATTATTCTTCTGTAATGAATACTACAGTGGATGGGTGCACCTATTCAGTCGATCAGGTCCCATGCAAGCTTGATCTATTGATCGATATTGATTTGAGGTTGCACGGCCAAGGTAGTGCTCGAGGTAATGCCACTCCGTGATGACATCACGATGACTGACAGCCGATCCCAGCTGGTGCTGACGGGATTTTAGTTGCAATGAGTGCAGCGATCGCAGCGGTAGGCCCCTTTCATAGTGCGCCGGCCCCGATGCCGTGATTGACCTCGTTATGGGGCTCGTCATGGCGCCCAGCAAGACCGGACTACCCTTCAGCCCAGCACTTCCTCCTCCTTCACAATCCAGCCACATCTCACTAAGCAACCGAAAGCCATGAACGTTGACTCTGGGGTGCGTTAAAACTTGTCTGTTTCTTAATGACCCCCCCACCCCACCCCTAACACACACACACACACACACACACACACACACACACACACACACACACACACACACACACACACACACACACACACACACACACTTCTGTGCCTCAACTTTTCAGTAGAGGTGCAGTGTTCATGATGTGCCTCACAACACTGCAAGAGAAGGGGGGGGGACAGAGAGAGAAAGAAAGCGAGAGAGAGAGTGAGAGGGACAGAGAGAGAAAGAGAGCGAGAGAGAAAGAGAGTGAGAGGGACAGAGAGAAAAGAGACGGAGAGAGAGAGAAAAGAGAACGAGAAAGAGAGCGAGAGACAGACACACAGAGAGAGAGGGCGAGAGAGAAAGAGAAAAGAGAGAGAGGGAGAGAGACAGAGAAAGAAAGCGAGAGAGTGAGAAAAAGAGCGAGAGAGACAGACTGACAGAGGGCAAGAGAGAGAGAAAAGAGAGAGGGAGAGGGAGAAAGAGCGAGAGAGTGAGCGCGAGAGAGACAGACGGACAGAGGGCAAGAGAGAGAGAAAAGAGAGAGGGAGAGGGAGAAAGAGCGAGAGAGTGAGCGCGAGAGAGACAGATGGACAGAGAGAAAGAGCGAGAGACAGAGGGACAGAGAGAGGAGAGAGAGAAAGAGAGCGAGAGACAGATGGACAGAGAGAGAAGAGAGAGTGAGAGTGTGAGAGCGAGGGCGAGAGAGGTGATAGAGACTTTAGATTTCAGAATCCACAATAATCACCAAGCCCACGGCATGAATTTGTTAATTTGCAGCAATTAAGTGCAAATCTTTTAAACATGTCCAGATATTCATGGTTGAATTCCTAAGTACTGAACGTGATAATCTTTAAAGGGCCATAAGAAAGCTTGTTTGCTAAGATTAGGCTTCGAAAAAAAAAAGATTGTTTAAATAAGGAATTGCGCTTAATGTCGAACCGCATAAAAAGCGACACAATGGTGTGGTAATAAGACGAGCCCCCCCCCCTTCTCTGGATGTCTGTTTGAGGCCGATATGTTTGATTTCGAACCTGCTCCGAAAAACAAAAAACAGAGAACAGAAGAGGAGGGAAAAGAAACAACATCACATTGAATTATTCATAGTTTATAAAATGACATTTAGGCGCAACAGACGCTGAAGGAGAAATCTGGCAACTGTTGCGCCGCGGCGTCTCGGCGACCGGGGGGCCCCTGCAGCATTTATGATGCAGTGACACTTGGAGTGAATCATGCGGAAATGATGAATGTGCATCGCGGAAAAGGTGCAGCGGCACCACCGTGGGCTCCGATCACGCCGAAAAGGTGATTAACGCGGAAGAGGTGTCGGGTTGTTAAACGCGCAGCGTGGTAAATTAAAATGGGGCGGCGCGTTCCCGAGTCAACCCCGGTGACACCTCGGCTCAAGTCGCGTCGCCAGGAAGAAATAAATCGCCCGTCGCGATACACGACGACACGCCCGCGTGCAGATTGGGGGGGGGGGGACTCTTCTTCGACCCCTCTTGCTCTTAAATTCGTTGGCGGAAAGCTTTTGTCACGGCCGTGAAAAAGGAGGAGCGCCGCCGCCTGCGCTGCAGCTTGGAGGCCTCCGCACTCCATATGCAGAGGGGGTCAGTCTCAATCGTGCTGAAAAAGCCCTTTTCAATCTCTCCCACTAAATTACCTTGGCAGACATCAAACAGAGTCCTTCGCTCCTGCTGAATGATAATTGTAACTGGCTGCCAGGACCAATACTCTGGGGTCACCCGTGGCACAGAGGCCGGCTGCTGTGAAAGCATTACCAGCCTCCCTTCCTTTTCTTTCCTTGTTTCGCTCTTCCTTTTCGTTCCTTCCGTTGTTGCTGCTCTTTTTTTTCTCTTTTGTAGCTGGGAGGAGGTGGGGGGCGCTCAGCGAGAATCACATATCAATGGGACGGAATGAGGTAATAATTCACAGGCGGGGACATTAAGGTGACCTTTTGCGGTTGGACATGCGGACGTGTGATTAAAAGAGAGAGAGAGAGAGAGAGAGAGAGAGAGAGAGAGAGAGAGAGAGAGAGAGAGAGAGAGAGAGAGAGAGAGAGAGAGAGAGCGAGCGGTCCAACGCTAACCTTTTGCACAAAGGACGGCGTCACATACGTAGAACAACAGCCAAAATGAGCGCGCTGTCCTCCATGGCGCCCTCCACGGCTCTCACAGAGGACGCCCGAGCCTTGAATGGTCCTCGAGACCCGAGTGGGAGCCAAAGGCCTGTCCCGCAGAATAATACTGCCCCCTCTCCGGCCTTGCAATCCGTCTTTATTTGTATGCTACTTGCGAGCAATCAGTTTTTAGATTTCCCTTCTTCCCATATTTAGCCAACTTTAAGCTAAGCTGACAGGATGAAAAGGCACTCTCATTTCAACTATATAATAGGAAGAGACCCCGGCTAAATGGCGAAATGAATCCGTGATCGACCGGCGCCACATTAGCGCTCACAAATGCAGTCCCGAAACCAAGCCTGAAACCAAACGTCCATACCTGTTACAGATCCAATTTATACACATCAGTCGCTTGCCCCAGTCGGTCAATAGAGAGCTCAGGATCACCTTGTGACATGTAAATGAGGGTCCTTTGGTGCTGAAAGACAGGCAGGGCTAAATGAGGCTGATGATTTTTCTCCATCACTGTCCATCTCGTTGTTCTTTTGTTCATGCAACCATTGTGAGCCTAAAACTCTCTGCACTCCTACACATACAAACATCAGCTATATACACACATATATAGACATAGTGTATAAATATATGGTCGCTGTTTGTTGGCGCTGCAGTGATGCCCTGGTGTTGCCCTTCCCCTTGCCCACTTTCTGCTTTACAACAAATTACAAATTGGGTATGCACATGCAATGTACAGTATCTATGTATTGTGTGCCCAAGGGCATGGATTAAAAACTGAACATCTGCTGTTTATATGTGTGTGTGTGTGTGTGTGTGTGTGTGTGTGTGTGTGTGTGTGTGTGTACGCCAACGATATGCTGGCAAGCATTCAGATAAGTAGTATCTGGATCTGTGTGTGTGTGTGTCTGTGTCTGTGTGTCTGTGTGTGTAAGTGTAAGTATTTCTGTTGGACGATAGGGAGATGGGATGGGGGGGGGGGGGTCCTATATGTATCGGGGCAGTATATCACATATTATCATGATTGGTTTTGCTGGTGGATTTTTTTACTGGTATGAGGTATGTAATGAAAAAAATGTGAAATGTTGGGTTTTATTTTGCTTTGGGTTGTTTTACAATGTTTGTTTTTTTTATATGAGACACACACATGCCTCATTTGAGACCTCCTCACCTCAGGGACAGTTACCACGAGGAACAGAGAAGCGAAGACAGAAATACAGAGACTGTGTGTGTCTACCTTCCTGTATCTTGGCACTACATACGAGAGGCGGTGGGTTTAAAATATAGATTCCAATTACAGGATTGTGACAGCACACCGGAAACCCAAATAACTCTTGCAGCAATTTTTAAAGAAAAAAAAATTCTTGCAGGGGCACACAGTTGGAGTGGTACTGCACACAGGCTTTCAGTAAATACTTTCCTGTGGCCCAAAATGCAAAACAGTCCCTGGAAAGCTGACAACCACCATGGGGCCGGCACGAACCTCTCCACCAGTGGAATTAAAGTCGAAGAGATAAGTTGTCATTATCTTGATGTTATGCCAGATGGGCTCACAATGCCTTGTTTGAAGCACTTGAAAACTCATAGATTTATTTTTTGTTTTTTTGCAATGGGTAGCATGGGTGAAACCCATGCATGTGATGCTGTGCATCTGTTTTGAATTTGAAGATGATGGTGGGGTGCAATCAAGACAATGCAATTTGCGCTGTAGAAAATTTGGTTACAAAGTGCAACACAGATTTAATCTGTTTAGAATTACAGTTTTAGATCACCTCTGTGGTGCAAAAAAACATAAAACAAAAACAACAGCAACAACAAAACAAACACCATTAGCAGAAAGCATGCACTTACATGGTCACATTTTGGGACGGTGTATATGTGTGGGCACCATGACAAGAAGAGGCAAATTATTGCATCCGGGTAGTGTAGCGGTCTATTCCGTTGCCTATCAACACAAGGACTGCCGGTTCGAATCCCCGTGTTACATCTGACTTGGTCGGGCGTCCCTACATTCACAATCGGCTCTGTGCGTAACTGTAGTCCACTGACTGCCGGTTTCTACTGCAGTGGTCATACCAGTTTACTGTTTGTTGACGTGTGCTATTGACAATGGCGTATTTCACCCGTTTGCTGGTAGGTGCAGGTGAAAGTTCGTTGACAATTCTGTGCATGTCGTTCACATTTATCCATGGTAAATCTTGCAGGCATCGTGAAAAATTTGCCACTGTCAATAGCACACACCAACAAACAGGAAACTGGCGTGACCGCTTTAGTAGAAACTGGAAGTCAGTGGACTACAGTTATGCACAGAGCTGATACGTGTCTGCGGGTGGGAAGCCGGATGTGGGTATGTGTACTGGTCGCTGCACTAGCGCCTCCTCTGGTCAGACTGGGTGCCTGTTAGGGGAGGAGGGGGACCAGGGGGAATAGTGTGATCCTCCCATGCACAACTTCACCCTGGCGAAACTCCTCACTGTCAGGTGAAAAGAAGCGGCTGGTGACTCCTCATGTATCGAAGGAGGCATGTGGTAGTCTGCAGCCCTCCCCGGATCGGCAGAGGGGGTGCAGTAGCGACCGGTGGGGTAATTGGCCGGGTACAATTGGGGAAAAAAAGAGGGAAAATACAAAAAAAGAGTTAAATTATGACCCTACCAAATGATCAGTAACTCATGACACCACTGTGCTCTTTAATACTGCATGTATCTGCATGTGAACACATGTGTGGGCACATCTGTTTCCATAGGAATCAATGATAAAACCGCTAGCAGCCCCAACATATGAGCCATGATGTGAACTATGGGATTTCTCCCACAGAATGAAAAAAGGGGAAGGTGGATTAAGATCTTCTCTGGTAGCAAGCGAAGGAGGAAAACAACCGGCGTTGGCTTAAGACTAACCGAACACAAGATGCACATCTGCTCCTGATCCGATTGATTTGATTTCTAATTAAGTTTGAAGGCCAAGATATGTGTGACTGCACGGGGATAAAGCTCCACCTGGCCGGTATCAAGTGACATAAAACCGAAGAAAAGAAATCAATACGCGGCGAGAAAACGTGCTACCCTCGTCCATCAATAGAGAAGTTTTTTTTTTATTTTTGGTCGAGCTCAGCATCAATAAACTGTTGGCCACAGCTTGGCGTGAAAGTGTGAATCTATGCACGCCCCTTGAGTTGGGAAAGACGTGTTTGCTTTCGCTTTACGGCTGCAACAGACGTTTGGGGATGTTTTATTCAAAGGCACCGCGCGCACCCGAATCTCTTCTACCAGTTTCTGTTTCGCTTGGTAGTGAAACCGGGAGCCCCTGTAATCCCTCTCACAATCACTACCCATCTTTCATTCATACCTCTGCAGAATTTCCCCACGGCCCCTTGCTTCCGTTCCGTTAAAAAAAAAGAAAAGAAAAAAGTATCGATCTTTAAATATTTAACTAGCAAACATCCACAGGACCTGACCCCTACTCCACGTGTGCTTGAAATATTCACCTTTGCTTAATAATTGATAGGGGGCATCCTTGCCTCATCCCCCTCCCCCCACGTGAACCTCTGGAGTGGGCGCCCCCGGCCGAGTTGTTCCGCGCGTTTTATTGGCGAATCAAGCCTCTGAGCATCGGCAACCTCTCTGTAGTGACAAAAACAGGGCAGCTGTTTTAATTGGGCTCTTGGCCGAGAAGGCGGTAAACGGCGGGGAAGGAGGGAGGGAGGGCGAGTGGTTGAAGTGTCAGTGGCACTTGCCGGTGCGAGGCCTATGGACAACAGAGGTCAACGCGCCGACCTCTCATTGCCAATGGCTTTACGGTTGGTTAGATGGCTCGGTAAAGACCGTGGCGAGAGACAGAGAGGGGGGGGCACCCGGTTATGCTTTGTCTTGTGACCCGTGTCCTTCCCCCTCTGTGGTGTTGTATGTAGCAGCATCGATCCGCCGGGCGAAGCGGCGGCTAGTCAAGACGCGGTAATCCCCACAGCACCGTGGTCAATGGAGAGGTTACGGCTGAAACAAATCCAATACGCGACCCCTCACACGCTCCGAGGACACCTGGAGGGGAAACCATCTCGTTTTCACTTTACCGCGACGAAAACCCACGACATCGTGGGTCCATTCGCACCTACCCAGTCCCCAGGTTTGCATTCAACATGCCATCTGTTGAGCTTGGTGTGTTGCCGCTTGGCTCAAAACAAACCGCTGGCAGCCTGCATTGTGTCAGCATGATGCAAATTGTGGGCCAACATGGAAACTTGCAGGGAGCGCCGCCGTAATTTGAGGGATGTTTATACCCATTGTTGCCTCTGGTGCAGTAATCAGATAGGCGTGTCAATAAACGCCGCTGCTATCTGTGCTGATGGGAAAGGGGGAAATCAACTCAGACCCACTTATCAGAAATGTCCTGCTCCATTACAGCAACTCATTTTCACAATGAGTTGCTGTGTTTGTGTGTGTGTGTGTGTGTGTGTGTGTGTGTGTGTGTGTGTGTGTGTGTGTCTGTGCAGTAACATTGCACACATGTGCACACACTGTTCTTGCACAATGTTCTTGCACACATGCATGAATGTCATGCCTATTTCACCATCTTGTAAAATGCCATTGGGTAACATGAAACTCTCCCAGTACCATAATGGTTTGATGATATATGTCAGCGGGGAGGGGGAGAGGCGGGCAGCGAGATGGCGTCTGAAAGTGGGCTGCAGGTCTCCCTTACTTCCGCGAGGGCAGCTACTGCAGAACAACAGAGGCGTATAGCATTCATAACAAGCCACCGCCTTGTTACTTCGCTTAAACTCACTGCTAGCTAGTTTGTTTTTCATCAACCATTGTGCGGAACAGACACGTTTGATATTTTCTCATTTAGCAGACAGTTTAATCCAGAGCGACTGACACTGTGTGTGCAGTGCCCTTGTCCGGTAAACAATTAGCCGAGCAAAGTCACAAACTGTATCAAACACACGTGGTTTTAAATTGGTTTCCTTGCCGTACATTGATCACCATGTCAGATGAGCCACATGGCTTCGCTAGGCTCCCCGAACTTTAAATATTGTCTAAATACCTGCCTAATGTACTTAGCGTGTGCACGCGCACACACACACACACACACACACACACACACACATGCAAATGCAAACACACATATATGTATGTGGATGTCTGTATACTTAACACCCAGGTGGGGCGCTCTCGAATTCAGTGAAGCATGGCGATGGAAATACTGTGTATCTGTAAGTCCCACTGTTGGAGTGTGGTGGCATCCTGTTGATCTACTGTATGTGTATTATCTTGCATATAGGTCTTGATAATGTAATACAAATGATGCATGTGTTTGAATACAATGGGAAGTCATTTGGTGTCTATTGTGATGTGCATGCTGAAGCGAGGGGCCGGTCTCCTCTCATCTCCCCACGGAGGAAGCATCGACTCCCTCTCCCCATAAAGGCCCAGACTTAATACGCTGCTTTTTAACCTTCATTTAACCTCACTAGTCCACCAATTTGGGCAGCAGCGCCATCTTTATCTTACATGAATGGCTTTCGGAGGGGAGTATTTAGGGGTGGTTGGTTGCAAGTGGGTGGGGGGGGGTGCGAGCTAATGATGACACAATGTAATGACAACATCTTGTAGGTTCCCTGTGAGTCGACAGAATTCTCCCGGTGCCCTGCTCAGATATCATCTCAGTCTTGTGCACCAGGAATTTGTTTGTCTAAGCGGGTTTTCCGCGGCACAGTGTTGTTTGCAAACCTTTAAACTGCTGTGGTTGTATCACACTGGCATAAAGCAACACAACGGTCTGAGCCCAAAGCCAAAGCCACAAGTCGTTCTGGATAAAACCCAAGCTGACATACTGTGTAAACAGAAATGTATGCAGGAACATATGGGCACGCTGGCCCAGTGGTTAGCACTGTTGCCTCACAGAAAGAAGGTCCTGGGTTCGAACCCCAGGTCATCCCAGGCCCTATCTGTGTGGAGTGTGCAGGTTCTCCCCGTGTTTGCGTGGGTTTCCTCCAGGTGTTCCGGTTTCCTCCCACCATCAAAAATCAGAATCAGAGACTTTGTCATTTCATTTCATGCACTTGCGCACATGAAATGAAATGAAATGAAACATCATTTCCCCCAGCCCACAGCAGTGCAATACAAAGACAAAAACACACATCCAAGAACCATAAGAACACATATCAAAACTAACACATATTTCTAAACTACAAAAAAACAATTTTTTAAAATCCCTGTCCAGGAGAACGAATGCCAGCCAGGATGACTGTCGGAATGTCCAGTCTGCATGGGCTAGCAATTAGCTTAGCCTGCCCCACTTCCGCGTCCTGTCAGACCGCCCTCGGTGTTTCCTCTTCGGGCGCAGCTCAGGTCAGGGCCGTGGTCCTTGGGTCTACAGGACACAGCAGACCAAGCTCCCTCAGCCGATCCAACGCCAGCTCTCCCAGGCAGACACCTTCAGCACCTCCCCACATGCCACACGTCGACACTAAAAACACAGTCAAGGCTAGGCGAGGCCGCCGCCAGACCACCCTCGGTGTTATCGGAACTGCCGGTCTGCATGGGCTAGCATTTAGCTTAGCCTGCCTCGCTTCCGCGTCCTGTCAGACCGCCCTCGATGTTTCCTCTTTAGGCGCAGCTCAGGTCAGGGCCACGGTCCCTGGGCCCACAGGACGCAGCAGACCAGGCTCTCCTGGCCGATCCAGCGCCAGCTCTCCCAGCCATCAAACGAAGACAAACTTAGACGCAGACGTGGACAAAGACACTGCATGGACGGTACTGGGTGAGGCCGCCACAAACATGAAATTGCACTTCCATCTTCCCACACCGGGAGCAGAATTGCAGCTGCCAGCTGCTCTGATACAATAGAATGGGTTAAATGCAGAGAACAAATTCATTGTAAGAATACAATGTCAAATAAAGTGGCTCTCTCTCTAACAAGACCATCATTCAAAATAGCAGGTTTGGGTAGCGTTTGGGTTTCCATCCCTGCCATTACCAGCCATGCTAAAGCTAGAAACCCCTTTGGCACTCAAAGGTTTATTAATTTTTCATAGTGCAACATAACTAACCTGATTGCATTCCACAATTCGATTGCACTTCCTAAGACTAAGCTACATTTAGATAATATTTCAGGTGATAATGGACACATGCCCCAACAGGCACATATTTAACAATTTCAGGCTGTTTCCCCCCTGTCAACACAGTGCACTACCCGTGTAAGCCATCTCTCTACATTAAGTTGCACATCTACCCTCTGGCTGCCGTTTAGGAGAGGCTGTTTATATTCAATCGTCTGCACATCGATTCCTTCTGCTACCTTCTTCTAAGAAAAATATAGCTTCTTTCCATTTGCATGGGTCTATTTCTGGTCTTCTTCATTTAGAGTTCATTAGTTCTCACCTCTTCCTCTCTCTCTTACTCTGTTTCTCTCTCTCTCCGTTTGATGAATCTATCATTTTTCCTTACTAAAGAGGACTTGGCAGGTTTATCCGGTGAAGCAACCCAGTTTCTTTTAGACATCGGAATGAATCGACCCTTTTTTTCTTCTTCGCTGTGAATTGAGCCCCGTTGTTGTTACGTGTTAAAGTGAAAATTTTAGAAGTGCTAATCCCAAAGCGTATAATTTCAGTCCCAAACACACTAACTGGAACTCTGTAGTGAATCGGTTGTGTAAACATGTCGACAGACTGAGACCCCTTCTTACCCAGATATAATGTTGTTGTTTTTTTGGGGGGGGGGGGACTTCCCCTTTTTCTCCCCAATTGTGTCCGGCCAGTTACCCCACTCTTCCGAGCCATCCCGGTTGCCGCTCCACCCCCTTTGCCGACCATGTCTCATCCGATACGTGTGGAGTCGCCAGCCGCTTCTTTACCCCTGACAGTGAGGAGTTTCACCAGGGGGACGTAGTGCATGGGAGGATCACACTATTCCCCTCAGTTACCCTCCCTCCTGAACAGGCGCCCCGACCGAACAGAGGACGAGCTATTGCAGGGACCAGGGCACATACCCACAACTGTCTTCCCACCCGCAGACACGGCCAATTGTGTCTGTTGGGACGCTCGACCAAGCCAGAGGCAACACGGGGATTCGAACTGGTGATCCCCATGTTGGTAGTCAACGGAATAGAGCGCTACTCTACCCGGACGCCCCAAAATGTAATGTTAAGATATATCCGAGGATGCAGATTTTTCTTCTTTTATCGAATGTCCATCTTCGTTCAGTGATAATAGATGCCGGGGGGGGGGGGGGTGTTGAAGATGGTCTCGCATTTTTCCCTGCTGGCCAGGGGACCTTGTGACAAAACCCAGAGTACCAAGGGCAGAGTTGTTGTTTTTTCCCCTTTGCTGCATACAAATATTACCACTTCATTGCGGCTGTTGAAGGAATCCATTTATGACCACTCACAGAAACGGATAGTCGACGGGACTGAACAAGTGATTACTGTACATCGGCGGGGCTCATGAATAATTTCTTTCAAATGAGCTCTAGGAAGAAAAGAGGAGAGCAAGAGAGAGAGAGGGAGGGAGAGAATCTCGTCACTGTGGTCCTCAACATCGCCTGAGAGACATCTTCGGAGAGATGCACGGCCACCGAGACAGAAATGTACAGCCACAGGCAGGCAGCAGCCTCCTTTGCATGGTAATTTGAGTGGAAACAAGGCCCCTGTCATTAGAGCATGTCATCTCACCCACTCAGGAGGAAGGGAGTCGGATTGTCTGACGAGATCACATGGTGATGTCGGATGAGAGACAGACCACCCCTAAGGTGGAAGGAAATGAAAGGAAGGGAGAGAGAGGGGGAGAGAGAGAGAGGTCTCTTTATTCAGGCGAGAATCACATCTTTGACGAACACTCGCATAATTAGATGGTGGTCAGCTGGCGAAAGCCTTGACAGCCATCAAACGTGAAAGTGACAATGTCGTCAAATGACAGTGACATACAGCCATGCCACTGTCCCTCCCAAAAAAAAAATCCCGTTGTTTGATCCATCACATCAGCCAACAGAACCACATCAGACCGGCAACGTCGCTGCGGTCTCATCAGGGGCGGCGGTCATTCCTGATGCAGATGGTAAGGTTGGCAATGGTGTGGAGGGGGGGGGGCTGAAGGGACGGGTGGATTCTTTATTTAGATTAATTAGAGCCTGACTTGGAGAGAGGGAGAGCAGGAGAGAGAGAGAGAGCCACCATCGCCTCTGAAGGTTACCACATCTGACAGTTGGGGACTTGACGGTGAGTTGTAGTTGATGGGGAGGGGAGAGGGGAGGTGGGTGAAGAGTCGGGCGCGGCGAGGAGCCGTGATGTGAAAAGGTCAAGAGAGACAATGAAAAAGGCCACAGTGAAATGGGAGGGTTTGGTGGCCATTAGATGCTGACAAGAGATGAAGACGAGGAGGATGAGGAGTGAGAGCTTTCAACAATCCCCCATTTCCCTTTCATCCATCTTCCCCCTCGCGCACGCCCTCACCAGTCCCCTTCGATAACTGCCAATTATCAGATATGCTGACGTTCACTTAATGCTGTCAATCATCTTAGATGGATGGTTAACTGTCACTTTTTTCAGCATGATCAGTCCTGTAGTAGTAGAGAGAGAGAGAGTGTGCGAGAGAGCGAGAGTTGATTTTTGACTAAGCGATTTTGTTTTACTTTATCTTCTCAAGTTTCCTTCCATATATTTTAGAAACATCGCCAACACATCCGCATTGCAGTGCTGGATAAGAAAGTTTGGGCACCGATTTGATTTTTTTGTTTTTCAGTCCATCTACATTTTTCTGGGCCCAAATTAAACGGTGATTTGAACGCTCCAACAGCAAAGTGGAAACACGCTTTCCCTCCATTAGAAGGCTTTTCGTGGATAATATTTGATATAACTGTGACAGGGCGGCACGGTGGCGCAGTTGTTAGTGTGGTCGACTCACAGCAACAAGGTCCTGGGTTTGAGCCCCGGGGTAGTCCAACCTTGGGGGTTGTCTCGGGTCGTCCTCTGTGTGGAGTTTGCGTGTTCCCCCGTGTCTGCGTGGGTTTCCTCCGGGTGCTCCGGTTTCCTCCCACAGTCCAAAGACACGTAGGTCAGGTGAATAGGCCATACTAAATTTTCCCTAGGTGTGAATGTGTCGAATTCACGTTTGCAGCGGCCTCACCCAATACCGGTGTGGAAAAATGGCGGTGCGAACTTACATTTGCGGTGGCCTCGCCCATGCAGTGTCTTTGTCCACGTCTGTATCTAAGTTTCTATCTTCCTTTGATGGCTGGGAGAGCTGGTGCTGGATCGGCTGGGAGAGCTTGATCTGCTGCATCCTGTGGGCCCAGGAACCACGGACCTGCCCAGAGCTGCGCCCGAAGAGGAGACACTGAATCAGGCTAGGCTAACAGCTAGCCCATGCACACCAGCAGTTCCAATAACACCGAGGGCGGTCTGGCGGCGGCCTCACCTAGTGCTGACTGTGTTTTTGGTGTTGTCATGTGGAGTGCGGGGACGTGTGTCGAAAGTATCTGGCTGGGACAGCTGGCCTTGGATCGGCTGGGAGAGCTTGGTCTGCTGCGTCTGGTGGGCCCAGGGACCGTGGCCCAGCCTGGAGCTGCACCGAAGAAGGAAGCGCCGAGGGCGGTCTGACAGGATACAGAAGCGGGGCAGGCTAAGCTAACTGTTAGCCCATGCAGAACGACAGTTCCAACAGTCATCCTGGCATTCTCTCTCTTGGACAGTGAAAAAAAAAATTTTTTTTTTGGAGTTTGGGTATAGTATGTGTTCTTGTAGTTTGGATGTGTGTTTTTGTCTTTGTGTTGCACTGCTGTGGGCTGGGGGAAACGACGTTTCGTTTCATTTCATGCGCGCAGGTGCATGGAATGAAACGACAAATAAATGTTCCTGATTCCTGATATGCAAATTAGCCATGAGCATTAACTAGAGTTACAATGGCCATGTGTACTATTCACAGAGGATTTGGGAATAGTTGCAATCACAGCACTGTAAGATGGCGACAGATGGTACTCTTAGCCCCCACCCCTCTCGGTTCAGGGATGGTTGTTCCCTCCTCACATAGATGGCTTCTTTGACTCCCCGTTCAAACCAGCGTTTCTCCCTCTCAAGTATGTGCACATCCTTTTCCTTGAAAGCGTGGCCACTGACCTGGACTGTGGAGTCCAGGCCTGACATGTTAACGCTAGCATCTGTTTGGTTTCCCTGATGTGCAAGTATCGTAAACAACATCGGAGACATCAGGAATCACCAACGAACCACATATGTAGATCTGTCTGAGATTTTTCAATGCAAAATACTGGCAAACTGTAGAGTCCTGCTGAGTATGGAAACCACCAAACGTCACACAAACATCATCGTCAATCTTAATCCTGACAAGCACTTTGTCAGTCTGAATCATATTCCGACATCACATCCTGACAAACATCTTTGTCAGTCCAAATCCATAATCCATGGCTAGCTAACGAGAGCCATTCAGTTTAGGAGACAGGAAAAAATCTTCCTTTTTCTCCTTTTTTTTGGGGGGGGGTGATCACTTTGGCAAGTCGCTGTGGGCTCCAAGAAGAAACCCACAGTCTTCCACTTCCCCTCTCTTGCCTCCTTCACGCAGGGCTCTTACAGGGGGAGGAATATAAAGAGACGTGCCCAGGGAGAGTCAGTGACAAGACTTCAAGAATATATTCTGACAACGCGGACGTTTCAGGGCTCGGGCCCGCTCCTGGATTAGAAACACGTTACTGTGACGGGACACGCCGAGCTGCACGAGCTCCGAGCTGACGAAGTTGTACATCTTATAGCGTGGTGCAGTCAGTTTAATTGTAAAGCGGCCTCTGAAGCTAGTGGTTGCCATTCCTTGAGACCCCTGTCTCCTGAGAGAGAGAGAGAGGAAACAATCATATAATTGTTGTTTTTATAGGTTTTGTTGCGCTCATGTATTGTGCATGCAAGCCCCGATAAGTCTACACCCACGCAGATATACAGAGGAACTGTCCCTTTACAGCTCCGGCTTGACAGGTTTGATGAAACGCCTCGGTAAATTTCCTTCTTCATTTCCATTGCAGACAACACAGAAGACAAATAAAGATAATAGTTCATTTAAAGGAAACCCCGTTCCCTCAGTGTCACTCATGTCTCGCCGCCCCGCGCCTGTCACCCAATGACTTATCGGCATACTCCCGGCGGCAAATGAAAAGCGTTTTGTGAGTGCACGGCTTACGTACGGGTGACAAGCGGCATCATCACAGATCATGTGGCACAGCGCGGGCCGAGGTGCCTTTCAGTTGCCGGGGCAACAGAGGAGGCGGGAATCTGTATACAAAACGTAGCACTCGGTGGACGAGTCATGCAGACAAGAGACGGGGGGGGGGGGGCTGGAAGACACAAGGGCACACTCGGCGTGTCACGGACACAACGCACAAGCAAACACACACCCGCCTATGCAGACTCGCACACGCACAAGCACTTCTCAAATATTGCCTGTTGAAGAGTAGATTATATTAGCCACCTGTTGTTGTCTGGCACCATGACAGTGTGTAACAATGAAATTGCTTCTCGTATGAAAGAAAAAAAAGACATTAACGCCAACAAAAAATAAAAACCCTCTCGGATCAAATACACTTGTCAGAGAAAGAAGCGTGAGAATGAAGACGATTAGTTAAGATAAAACGGAATCGCGCAATCTGCTCGCATCTTTGTCAAGCCCCACTTTTAAACACAGCTTTGTCGGCACTCTAAGTTATGCCGCGCTGCTGCACACGGCAAATAAAGACTGATGGAGTTATGGCCCAAACAAGCTGTTCTTAAACAGTGATTGTCAGAGGAGGGAGGAAACATCGATCAAGTGCAAAATCGTGATACAAAAGCCGTGACGATCTGAATACAGCAGCTTTTCCCCCTGACTCGCGATGATGAAGCACGGCGAACAGATGCTGCAAACAGGTTTGATGTACTGCTTCCTACCTCTCATGATGTGTCAATTTGAATTGTTTGAATATTTGCTCAGGGAAATATACTCATATTTTAAGTTTGGCAACACATGGCGCTGAAAGTAAACGCATTTTGTTGTACATTTTCATTGGATGCGTGCAATTTTCACGTTTTATTGCGACTAAGAGGGGATATTGAGTCGCAGTATTCGCAACACTGACATTTGAAAAATTTCAATATGTATTAAATTGGCACTAAAATAAATGTGCCATGTCTAATAAAGGAGGTACCTGTCAACTGGGCGGCATGGTGGTGCAGTGGTTAGCGCTGTCGCCTCACAGCAAGAAGGTCCTGGGTTCGAACCACGGAGTTGTCCAACCATGGGGTCATCCTAGGTCGACCTCTGTGTGGAGCTTGCATGTTCCCCCCGTGTCTGCGGTGGGTTTTCTCCGGGTGCTCTGTTTCCCCCACCATCAGAAAGACATGCATATTAGGGTTAGTACTCCTGTCAGGGTCCTTGACCGAGGCATGGCAAGACAAACTGGAGTTGGTTCCCGGGTGGTGCATGACAGCTGCCCACGGCTCCTAGCTACACAACTAGGATGGGTTAAATGCAGAGTGTAATTTCCCGACCGGGATCATTAAAGTATATCAAAATCAAATAAATAAATAAACAATTGCAGCCCATTGTGATGACACATCAGACTAAAATGGTACGACTGTCTCTGAGGGCGTCAACTGCCCATTTTTTCCACTTTGCCCTCAGCATGCTGCAATGATATCGTCTAAAACAGCGTTTCCCAACCCAGTCCTCAAGGAACCCCTATCCTAAAGATTTTCATTGTAACCCTGCATAGGTAGCCCTGGTTGTACTTACTCAACCAATCATCTCACAGCACTTAATTATGCGAGGTGTGCAACAACTGACATCATTCACTGCTGATTGGTTGAATAACTACAAACAGGTACCTATTCAGGGTTGCAAAGAAAATCTGTAGGATAGGGGTTCCTTGAGGACTGGGTTGGGAAACACTGGTCTAAAATATGCACACATATGCAATATCATTCTTTGGGGGTGGTGAAGTCTTTCAGAGAAGATGACAACAGAGTATATGTAGCTACCGTGGTCTGCAGGTTTAGACGGTTCCCCTGGAAGCATGGCTGCACATAAGGTTTATTATTCTTGCCGGGCAACAGCAGAACCCAGTCTGACGGCATCTCATCGGGATTAATTTACCACTGCGTCATATACGGGCCCAGCATCCCCCGGACTAATAGGCGCACGTCAGAGGCGTATGCTCACGCGCTGCCGCTTAGAGCGGGACGGCGGCGGGGATTGATGATTGATTGGCGGGTTGATTGATTATGATTCATGTCTTTGTCTGCTGTGTTCAGTCCGGCTGTCTCTCCGATCCGCAGCACCTCATTTGTTAACATTAGAGCCCGTGTCAGGGGAAAGTCACTCGAAGCTGGCGCCCATCAGCTGTCTCCAACTCCGATCTGGTCCCTTATTGTGTTTGTGTCAGGAATGCCGAGTCCTGCGGGTGCTATCCTCCCACTGTAAGATAACAGGAACGAGTGTGAAGAATTCTGCTTGGACTTGGTCGGTCACGTATCAGAGCTGCAGCCAGCCCACCAAAAGCGATCATTTTATGGGCACTTTATGCAAGCCGGCCTTTGACCTTTTATGGCCACAAATGCACTATTACAGTACTTTATTATATACTAGAACATGTAATTTCATGGAAGGATTGCCAAATAATGGATATTTCCGATATATGGCGGTGACTATGAGCTTATCTTGATCCTAAGGTAACTTTTTTTTTTTAACCTGTGCTGTTGGCAGGCTTGGCATACAATTTGCATGCCAGTGTGTCCTATACAAAGTTAACATGCAAGTGGCGTTCAGGTTCTCCACCTGCAAAGGCAATCTATTAATTACCAGGAACCACTTATAATAACAGTTCTATGGATGATCTGTGGGATGACGAGAGCACAGAGCTTTTGTTATACATTTGTAGCCGCTGCAGCATGGTGGTGCAGTGGTTAGCGTGGTCACCTTACAGCAAGAAGGTCCTGGGTTCGAGCCCTGCGGTAGTCCAACCTTGGGGGCTGTCCTGAGTCGTCCTCTGTGTGGAGTTTGCATGTTCTCCCCGTGTCTGCATGGGTTTACTCTGGGTGCTCTGGTTTCCTCCCACAGTCCGAAGACATGTAGGTCAGGTGACTCGGCCGTACTAAATTGTCCCTAGGTGTGTGTGTGTGTGTGTGTGTGTGTGTTGAAATACAGAATGTATCTGAGCTGCTGAAATAGGGCCCTGTGATGGCCTGGCGGTCTGTCCAGGGTGTCTCCCCACCTGCTGCCCAATGACTGCTGGGATAGGCTGCAGCATCCCCGCGACCCTGAGAGCAGGGTAAGCGGTTTGGGTAATGGATGGATTCATAGCCATCATCGGTCCTCCCTTTTCTATATGTTTGATCAGCTGAACAACCAATCAGCATCGCTTCTCCAAGGGCGGGACAACCACCACGAGTGAAACAAGGAAAATGAGAAATGAAAAATGACAACATGTATCTGATAAGACCGAGACACAGAAACAGATGCTGACATATATTCAACAAAACATATTTAGATCAAGCTTATCAGTTCTGGACAGCAGTTACAGTGATAAAGGAGAAGACAGAAAAGAAAGAAAAAGGGAAAAAAGGAGGAGAAAGGACTAAGAAGAATCTACGTAGTGTGTGAGGCAGATGCTATTAGTGTGTATGTGAAGTGCCCACCTGTGAGTGCACGCGGGATTAATCCCAATTAATTCTACATTTTATTTTGAATTCCTGGACCTTTGGTTATTTGGGGTAGGTCAAATAACCCACCCGCCACCCCTTGGCTACACCTACGAACATTCAAACATTTTCCTGTTACCATGGCGAATCAGGTTTGAGATTATCATCCATCTGTCCATCCATTATCTATACCCGCTTAATCCAGCTCGGGGTCGTGGGGGGCTGGAGCCTATCCAACCAGGCATTGGGTGAAATGGAGACACCATGTACAGCCCCCCCCCCCCACACACACACACACTAATCCGCCTCAGGCTCAGGGTTGCATGGGGGTCAGAGTTCATATAAGCAGGGTAATACCTTGGACCAGTTGGCAGTTCACTGCAGTGACAACACACACTATCACTCACAGACCATTCACACTACTGGGCAATTCTGAGATGCCAGTTCACCTAACATGCATATGTCTTCAGACTCTGGAAAGAAACCGGGGTGTCTGCAGGAAAACCCATGCAAAAACAGGGAGAACGTGCATCCTCCCCACAGAAGGGCAGGGACCTAAACTAGCATCCTACAGGGAGGTGACAGCACTAACCACTGAGCAACCAGACCACTCTGATATAAACACATTAAGTCAAATCTTCCACAGGCTTCATATCCATTATGTGGTAGACCTGCATAATTACTATGCAGACAGCCACACAAGTACTTGCCGGCCATGCTCATTATACCCCATCTATAAAAACGGTGACTATTAAAAATGTGTGAAAGGCAGGTGCGGCTATAAAGAGCTACTTCAGCGCGACATCATTTGTTAAGGCTGTGTTAAGGTATCCCAAACCCTTTAAAAGTAGGGGATGACATTTAAATTAACCAAATATATGTAGGCTTCTGTTGCTACAGTTGAGTCTGGTCATATATTTGTCTGCAATGATAGGACCGCTTCGAGCTGACAGTGCCGGGCCTGTTAGCAGGCATCCACGTCTCCTCAGGCCATCTACTCTGAACTCTGGCAGCCTCGGTGCCGCCATGTCAGACACACAAAGTCATCTGCATCACCACCTTTACAAGTGTCAGCGCCAACTTTGTCACAACAGCTTTCTTCTACATTATCCAGGATTTTGTGCATTATTAGGTTTGGTTTAGCCAGAAATGGAGCCCAGAGGGCATCTGTGTAGCATAGCAGTCTATTCTGTTGCCTACTAACACGGGGCTTGCCGGTTTGAATCCCCATGTTATGTCTGGCTTGGTCGGACATCCCTACAGACATAATTGGCCATGTCTGCGGGTAGGAAGCCGGATGTCGCTATGTGTGTCCTGATCACTGCACTAGCGCCTCCTCTGGTCAGTCGGGGCACCTGTTCGGGGGGAGAGGGGGAACTGGGAGGAATAGCGTGATCCTCCCACGCGCTACGTCCCCCTGGTGAAACTCCTCCCTGTCAGGTGAAAAGAAGCGGCTGGTGACTCCACATGTATGCGAGGAGGCATGTGGTAGTCTGCAGCCCTCCCCGGATCGGCAGAGGGGGTGTAGCAGCGACCGGGACGGCTCGGAAGAGTGGGGTAATTGGCGAAGTACAACTGGGGAGAAAAAAAGGGGGGGTGGCGCCCAGCGTACAAGGCTCCATGACCAACAAAGTTCATCAAAGCTATTTTTATTTTAGCATATTTACATTTCCTGTTAACGTCCTACCATCTTTGTCCGTCCTTATGTTGTGCTAGTAAACAAAAATGTGTCACATTATCACAACAGGTAACAAATATTAGCACCTGGCTATGACAAAATTATCTAAATGCCATTGCAGAAGCCGGCTGTGCATGCACACTTCACATGCACACTCACATATCAGCCTGAAGAATCACACTCTAGTATATCAAGATGTACAAAAAGCAAAAGCCTGCACACATAAACACAAACAAGCATTTCCCATCAGTACTGTACATGCATAGTCATCCCCTCCTCAACAATTTTCCATTTTACAATAACTGGGAAATGTATGTTTACTCTCTATGGGGTCAAAAATTCAATTTGACCTGATTGTTTCTCCCCATCGGGTATTTTAACAGCACGCTGATAGACGCCGCGCTGACAAGCTGCATAAGACACCGACGCCATTGATTTTGGCCCCTGTTCTTTGCAGAATGTATGTCCTCTCCTTGGTTCCCACGTGTAAAGGCACTCCAATGTTTTCTCTGCCTCTTCACATTGCCCCTGCGGACATTATGTAAACACTGAGCCCCCCCCCACGTTGAAAGAGCATCAAGGTCATTGGAAACTCCAGTGAACATGTTCTAATAAACCTCCTCCAACTGAAATAGTATGCTGAATTTGTGCTTTGCAACACGCTCGCCCCGTCAAATGAATTGCCGAAAGGAACCTCCTGTTTGGACTGTCAGTACTGTGATCACAACATGCATTTCTCATGCACTGGACGAAGCAGTAGTCGCATTTCGTTTTCCTACTCTCAAACTGGACCATTTCCAGTCGACAGCTCTGAAGGGTTTGAGGACACGGTGGAAAATGTTAATGGGCCTCGCGTGACTGACATGGCGGCATAAAACATCACTAGTTTACAGTCGGGTTAAAACGAAACTGACAATAATTTCCCCGTTTCCGACAGACGTGTAGACATGCTGAGTAATTCCAGCCCATTAAGTGCCTGCATAGAAAGCAACACACAAACTGGAGGTGACGGGTGCATTTCTTCAGGGCACAGAAGACTTCCACACCTAAGAGATCGACAATATTGCATGTAATATATTTACTCTCTTTCCACCCCTAAGGGTTGGGGATGAGTTGTTGCCTCAAGTGAAGGAGTTCAAGTATCCAATGGGGCTTGTTCACAAGTGAGGGTAGGATGGAGCGGGAGATTGACAGGTGGATTGGTGCAGCATCAGCAGTAATGTGGACGTTGTACCGGACCATTGTGGTGAAGAGGGAGCTGAGCCGGAAGGCAAAGCTCTCAAATTTACCAGCCAATCTTCGTTCCAACGCTCATCTGTGGTCATGAGCTTTGGGTAGTGACCGAAAGCTGCTGAAATGAGTTTCCTCCGTAGGGTGTCTGGGCACAGCCTTAGAGATAGGGCGAGGAGCTCGGACATCCGGAGGGAGCTCGGAGTAGAGCCGCTGCTCCTTCACGTCGAAAGGAGCCAGTTGAGGTGGTTCGAGCATCTGATTAGGATGCCTCCTGGGCGCCTTCTTTTGGAGGTTTTCTGGGCACGTCCAACAGGGAGGAAACCCCGGGGTAGACCCAAAACTCGCTGGAGGGACTACATGTCCAATCTGGCCTGGGAACGCCTTGGGATCCCCCAGGAGGAGCTGGAGGGCATTGCTGGGGAGAGGGACGTCTGGAGTGCCCTACTTAGCTTGCTGCCACCACGACCCGACCCCGGAAAAGCGGCTGATGATGAGAGATATTTACTCTCTGACCTTAACAATAATGCAAGTCCAACACTGCACCCTGTGGTATCATGACCATATGAAAGAAATCTGCCAAGTTTCTTAAAATCACCTGTTAGTGAAAAGATGAATTATATATATCCTCACTAAAAAGAACCACAGACTAGCTTACCAGCCAAGTCAATAGCCACTATTATACATTATTATACCAACAGTTATACTACGTATATTGCCATCGGCTTTTAGATTTTATTAAAAGTAAACCTCGTGAAATCAATGACAAGAAAATATTGAATCGTTATTTCCAATCTCTATGAAAAATAACCGACACCAAAACCCCAAAACAATCCAATGCAACTCATGAAAAGAAGAAAAACAGCCCTCAATTGTAGCTCGCTCATTTCTTTCCAGTTGCAAACCCATCTCACGTCTGAGCTCTTTCAATTATCTGCGGCTATGTATATCAATATCATTATTTCAACAATAACATATTTCACTTATACTTTCACTCCCTAAATAGTCCCAATATATCCACCCTCATTTTCTAATTCATTTTCTGTTGTCTCTCCACGGTCCATAAACTCAGAAAAGAGGGAATCATAGCGGGAGAATACATAATCAATCTGGCCCTGCAATCCTCTTTAGACAGAGGGGTTTAATGGTCCCGATGAGGAAGTCAAAGCATCCTAGCAGGCCCTCCCAGGACCTTCAGCGGGCCTGATATGGAATCAGATAAACCAGTCTCCAGCCTGCTCAGCCTGCAGCCAGCCACCATTTTACTGAGTCAAAGGATCATTGATAACACCGTACGCCTAGTTGCTGTTGTTTTTGTTTTTTTCTTCAATTTTTGCCTTGCCTCATCTCA
Source organism: Lampris incognitus (assembly GCF_029633865.1). NCBI lineage: Eukaryota > Metazoa > Chordata > Actinopteri > Lampriformes > Lampridae > Lampris > Lampris incognitus. Next base: position 14,484,682 of record NC_079231.1, read on the forward strand.
ACCCGCATCCTGATTTCAATAAATACTTCCTCCAGTCACCGGTTCAAGACGGAGCGTCTCTGAAACCTTAGGCTAAATGACATACAGCCAGCAACGTGCGGTGAGGTCAGCGGCCGGGTAGGCAGTGGGCACTCACGAATCCAAATTACATCCCTTTTGTGCTTGCTAATGTTTTATAACAACCTCATCCTTCTTCATTCTTCCAGCTGCCACAGAATTCCAGGATATCACTGCAGTCACTACAAACAGCAGTTATGAGATATTGTTTGTAAATATGGTTGAAACATTACCTAAAAAGAAGAACACAAACACAACACAAAGAAACAAAATTTGTGGTAAAAAAAATATGCCATTTAATATATGTAAAATATACAAACACATATATTTAAATTATGTACCGTTTCATTAATTCATCTCCAGTATTATGATGTATAATAAAATGACTGAGAGCAGAACTGAGAGTGAATTCATGCGGATAAACTGGGTGCTGAGGTGACAGAACATTGAGATCCCATGTACTGAGGTCACCTGTAGATCAATTAAAAACACTAATTTCTGGACAATACATGTGAAAACAGCAGTTAGTCACCTAGGGCATGCTCTTACCCAAACCCAAAACGACTTAGAAGCAAACTCATAATATACAAAGTGACATCGGCATATTAGGTGGCAAACGGTGAGAAGGTAAACATATAATAGCATGTATCCCTTCATTAATGTGTCCCCTGTGCAGTTAAGATCCCAGTCCAAAGTTCAACTTCATCATGTAACAACTGGTAAACATTTCAAACAGTGAATCAACATAATAACAAACACTGTATAGTGAAAGTGAACAGTAAATATTATTTCAGTAACTGCACTGATTTGCAGAAATGGAAGACAAATGGTTTGTCTTCCATTTGGAAGACAAACCATTCTGAAGTTTACACAAATCTGTAAACTTTAGAATGGTTGACAACTTTCAGGGCTGTTTTTGATGTATTAGTGGGAGATGAATTGTCAATAAATGAAAAGAAAATGTGGCGTGATGGATTGAGCCAGCCTGAAAAAACAGCAGAATTACAAGTAAAAAAAAAAAAAGAAAAAAGTGTGACTTTGGAAAGCCATATATGGCCCATGTACTCATGTCATTCACAGCACTCAATTTCACATTTAGCCAGTATCTTAGAAAACAAAGTGACAAAAGCAGGATAAATGATACTGGCTGCAAAGCATGCATGCAAGCATCCACTGCAGCTAAACACTTCAGTTCAGCTACACAATTGCAAAAGCGCATGAATGTAAGAACAATGGCATACCTTTGTGGACTCTACATTTGTATAGGTTTGTAAAAATGAACAATAAATATCAATATGCACACTAGAGGTCTAAAAATTAACAATAAATATCAATTCAAATTTTGTATAGATTTGCAAAATCCCCTCCTAAACACTTCAGTTCAGCTACACAAACAGTTGCATACCTTTGTGAACTCTACATTTGTATAGTTTTGTAAAACATTAACAATATTAATGCAAACTTTGTGTAGACTTGTAAAAATTAACAATGAAACTTGAATTAAAACATATCCACAAAATAATCGTATAAAGAGCTATTAATAATATTTTTTAATTACTTTATTGATTCCCGTGGGGAAATGATTCCTCTACATTTAACACATCCTAGCTGTGTAGCTAGGAGCAGTGGGCAGCCGCCATGCAGCGCCGGGGGACCAAATCCAGTTGGTCTTGCCATGCCTTGCTCAGGGGCACAGACGGGAGTATTAACCCTAACATGCATGTCTGTTTGATGGTGGGGGAAATCAGAGATCCCCGGAGAAAACCCACAGCAAACACAGGGAGAACATGCAAACTCCACACAGAAAGGACCTGGGATGACAACCCAGGGTTTGAACCCAGGACCTTCTTGCTGTGAGGCGACAGCGCTAACCACTGCACCATCGTGCCGCCATAAATGATACTGACTAATAAAGACTTACACTGACTTATAATGATACTGACAAGGACGTGAAATAACGAGTGTGTGCAGCTGATGCGGAAGGCATTTCAAGGATGGCTGTCTGATGCAGGGCAGCATTCTATAAAAAAAAGGCAAAATTTAGAGAACATCAAATTAAAAATCATATTTATATGTTAACTCGTCCAACACAGCCACACTACATGAAAAACGCGTTTACATATTAATACTACCACAGCATAAAAGCGCAAAATCAATGGCTTACCCTCACTTGAAGATGGAGTCCATGAGCCTGTCTTTTTTCTCTTTTTTTCCCCCCCGAATCCCCGCGTTACCTCCGGCTTGGTCGGGCGTCTCTACAGACACAGTTGGCCGTGTCTGCGGGTGGGAAGCCGGATGTGAAGAGTGGGGTAATTGGCCAAGTACGTTGGGGAGAAAAGGGGGGGGTTCGCCTGTCTTTCTACACCAATCTCTCCGTGATGTGGCCTTGATGGCTCTGATTGACTCGCACTCCCACCATAAGCGGTGCCTTTCTTCGTCTGTTCTTTGTTTTTTCTTTGTCTACGCATGCGCAAACTCCGAAATTCACAACGTTAGGCAACCCTGAAAACAGCAGAGCCTACCCTTCCCGTTTAAACAAATTAGGGGAACTTGTTTGAGGAATTAAAAAAGGACAAGGCCATAAAAAGGTCATTGAATATATTATGGCACAGCATACTTGTAACTAGAGTGATATTTTGATACGTTGTTACGAATTTGTTGTATGGCTATTTTGATTAAATTATCACAGGCGGCAGGCTTACCCTGACCGCACGCCATTGATAGACAGCACACATTCAAGTGTTAGAAAATCGCGACTTGGGCGAGAGCTGACTGCGAGTGCTGAGACTACGCTATGGGAAACAGTGAGATGATAGTGTAGCGTTCACCGCTATGAAGATCACACTTACATTTCCAACCGAACGTCGTTTTAATTCTTGGCCGTTGTCGGGCACAGGACGCCATATTCTCAACAACTCGCTGCTCGTCTACGCGCCCAAACGAAAAAAAACAACAACGACGAAACCAATCAGTAACCAGCGGGCCAGCCCTCCCCACCCCCGCTCCACCAACCACAGGCAGGAACACTGCCCGACGTAACATGCATTCATGTGATTGGTAGAAAGCAGGGCAACTCCGCCAATCAGCACTCCCAACAGTACAGGGTCGCTACAACAGGAACCTCTGTGCGTGCTGCACGCACAAAGGGGCGTAATAAGATCGTAAACTTTATTATGCGTTTTCACGAGGGCCAAAATTGAAACGTTAATGCCGTCTACAGTCACGTATAACTTTATTCCTCATGCGTCTCCTACTGACAAAACATATGAATGTATGAAAGGTAGAATTCCGCTTTTCCATTTTAAAAGAGCTCCCGCTGCGGCTCCTCATTCAATCATTTTTTCCCCCAGACTCACAAACTCGTCGGGCGCACTCATTTGCATACAGCCAATCAAAACCATCACGGTATGAAACCCCTCCCACCCTTACCGCCAACCGTTTGCTTGTACGTGTAACTCAAAGGTCCGCTCATGAATATTTATGAGGGCTAGACCGCTCCCTCACAGTTCTTAAGACGGCTAAGATATTTTATGGATAAAGGTTTTATGGATAAAAAATGTTTTACTCTGCCGTCTTCACAGTTTGGAGACGTGAAAAGATAAACCCGATGACTGATTTCGGTCCGACTTTAAGCGCTGGATACTGTTTTTTCCTGCTGGTTACATTTTGCTATTTGTGGTATCTAAATTACAATACACACACTGACCTTTGTGGCTTTTAACACGTGAGTGTTTTTGTATATTTCATCATTCATGTAGTATGAATGCTTTTAAAGGCAACAGCAGCACAGTCTAATGTATCTGATCTGTACGTGTATGTCTCATAAACGCTTTCAAGGTAACTCGCCTTCTGTTAGTGTCGCAGCCTCATGCTGCAGTGGCATCCGGAAGGCAGCCGAGCATTTCTCTGTGAGCTGAACAGGGTTTGTTTGCCGTGCCATTAGTCGGGGAGAAGTCACATTTTCCTTGACAGACCCGCACTCTGCGTTCTCAGAGACTTGCCTCCGGTCTGCTGCAGAGATGGGTCCACATGGAGGACATATTAAAACCAGCCAGAGGTTGGGGACAAGTTGCTTGTCTGTTCCTTCTCCTCCGTGACGAGGAGCCCTGTCGTCCCAGGGGCGCCCTTAACTCACTTTGAGTTGTGTTAGCTCGAATGACTCCAGAAATAAGAGCTCCTGATAATGGAAAAGCTACACCCCAAAATAAAATAAAATAAACAATGGTTTTCCAGAAGAGTCGCCGTTTGCATGTGATTAACGTTACAATACAGTGTAGTTGGATGTCAGTTGAACTCATTTAATAGAAATATTATCTTTTGCCTTATTTATGAGCAAGCTTGAGAGTTAGAGGGCTCGATAACGCGACCACCTGTCGTGCTCGCAGGCGGAATCCGTCAGTGTGCAAAACTGGCTCAACTTCCCCCCAACACAAGTAAATTATTCTTGCTTTGCTAAATGGCCACGAATTTACCTGCATGAGTCTGCATCAACGTTGAGCCAAATGAAAAAGGATGCGCTTTTTCTGCAAAGGATTACTTGAAAAAACATTCTGCACTCGACTGGGGCATTAATAGCAGGCCGCGTGCCTGCGGGGAGAAGACAGTAATGCAGATTAACGATGACTGTCACTGTCAGTCCAACCTTAAAGAAACAAATGCCCGATATTGGCCTCGGCCTCAAAACGTTGAGGGAGCTGCATGGCCTCTTAAAAACATGACAGATATCGCGCGCGCGCGTTCGTGTAAGCGCGCGCTCTCTCTCTCTGCACGTGTTGGCTCAGTCACTCTGGAAGGCGAGGCACTGAATAGAACACATTGTGCCAATGTGTACTAATTAAAACGCACTCCAAATTGTTCATTAGCCTGATTCGACCATAGTCCCCTTAGCCCCCCCTACCCCCCCCCCCCCCACCTAGAGCTCACTCTCCTCCATCTCTTCTGATTGTCTGAGGTATGCATGGTAGGTACTGGAGATGTTGGATGAAAGATTGGATCCCCTGTGGTCTGCAGACGGCGAAGTCCGACCGCGAGCCTCTACGAGAACAGAACACGGGGGGGGGGGGGTCGATCAATGCACTCCCAACACCTCGAGCACGTGGGCGTACTGCAGTAGACAGAGACGCGCATTGCGTGGTGACCTTTGCCCTCTGTGAAGTCACGCGGCGGAGGTGCGAAGCGGAGCCTGGAACGGCGGTGCTGTTGGACCGTCTGGTATCGATTCGCGGAAACCCGTTTCGTTGAACGCGCGGCAGAAAACGCGGTGGATTAGACAGAAACAGAAACCGGAAGAGGGAGCCATGTGCTCGGCCGGTGTAAATGCAGCTCCTGTGCAGCGAGCCGGAGAGTCAGACACACTCGGTGCAGGAGATATGGCGAGGTTCTGTAAACGCTGGAGCCTTTGGCGCCATCCCCCTCCTCCCCCCTCCCCCCCGTTATGTAAAAGTATCCTCAGATACAAATAAACAGTCTCGCGCATTTGTTGAGGTGTTAAGGGAGCAGCTTTTAGCATGACTTGAATAACCTGCTATTATGTCACTGCAAAATAAGGCACGCTCGTGCGCTCGTGGGCATACAATATATTGATTTGGTTCAGACCAGCTTACAATGCTGATAACTTCACCAAGTCAGTAATTGGACGCCAGCCAGCATATAAGCACTCCTTCAGCTCTTCGCGGCTTGTTTTTTTTTTTTGTGTGCCATAAGAGTCGCTGCTATACTTTGAAATGGGATTACCATGGTATTTTGCATGACTATAGCCACAACCAGCATATTAGAGGGGAAAGAATTTGTCTTATAGGATCAACAACTTTGCAAATTTCACAGTAAATGGGGGAAAAAAAATACCGCCAGCGCGGCTTTTTATGATAAGGCTTTCACATCCTTTATGCTGGGGGAGAACCGTAAGAGACGTAAAGCTGGGCCTGCACCTCCGCAAACGGCAGTGGGTCTAATATACTCCAATGACACGCCGGCAAGCCTTGAGATCAGTAGGATCTGGATCTGTCTGTGTGCGCGCGCGCGTGTGTGTATGTGAGTGTGCGTGTCTACAGACACAAAGACAAGGATGTGTGCGTGCGTGCGTGCGTGTCTACAGGCACCAAGGAAAGGATATGTGTGTGCACGTGCGTGCGTGTGTGTGTGTGTGTGTGCAGACACAAAGACAAGGGTGCGTGTGTGTGTGTGTGTGTGTGTGCACGTGTGTGTCTACAGACAAAGACAAGGATTTGCGTGTGCGCGCGCGCGCGAATGTCTACAGACACCAAGGCAAGTATGTGCGTGCGTGTGTGTTGTGAAATAGGTGTCTCCAGAGCCAGAATCCATCGTATGAGCTAGGTGCTCAGTAATGGCTGATGTAGATGTGAGATACAGTCGACGGGGCCCTCTGCCTCGTTCTTTTCCCAACAGTATTTCAATTCCTCCGGTTTTGGTTTTATTTTTTGGACTTAATTTTAGATTATGTAGGTAAAACAGTTCGGCTGCGAAATGTAATAGTCACCACATGGGGGGGAAAAGTGAAATAAATGATGAGGAAAAAAATCAATTCAAAATCACTTTAGTTTCCTGACGATCCCGTGATGGAGCGACACCACCAGTCTTCTATATGTTATATTATATCCATAAGGGATGATGATTATATACATAAGGGATGATGATTATATACATAAGGGATGATGATTATATCCATAAGGAATGATGATTATATACATAAGGGATGATGATTATATACATAAGGGATCATGATTATATACATAAGGGATGATGATTATATCCATAAGGGATGATGATTATATACATAAGGGATCATGATTATATCCACAAGGGATGATGATTATATACATAAGGGATGATGATTATATACATAAGGGATGATGATTATATACATAAGGGATCATGATTATATCCATAAGGAATGATGATTATATACATAAGGGATGATGATTATATACATAAGGGATCATGATTATATACATAAGGGATGATGATTATATACATAAGGGATCATGATTATATCCATAAGGAATGATGATTATATACATAAGGGATGATGATTATATACATAAGGGATCATGATTATATACATAAGGGATGATGATTATATACATAAGGGATCATGATTATATACATAAGGGATGATGATTATATACATAAGGGATGATGATTATATCCATAAGGAATGATGATTATATACATAAGGGATGATGATTTTTTACATGAGGGATGATGATTATATCCGTAAGGGATGATGATTATATACATAAGGGATGATGATTATATACATAAGGGATGATGATTATATCCATAAGAGATCATGATTATATACATAAGGGATGATGATTATATACATAAGGGATCATGATTATATCCATAAGGAATGATGATTATATACATAAGGGATGATGATTATATACATAAGGGATCATGATTATATACATAAGGGATGATGATTATACCCATAAGGGATGATGATTATATACATAAGGGATCATGATTATATCCACAAGGGATGATGATTATATACATAAGGGATGATGATTATATACATAAGGGATGATGATTATATACATAAGGGATCATGATTATATCCATAAGGAATGATGATTATATACATAAGGGATGATGATTATATACATAAGGGATCATGATTATATACATAAGGGATGATGATTATATACATAAGGGATCATGATTATATCCATAAGGGATGATGATTATATACATAAGGGATCATGATTATATCCACAAGGGATGATGATTATATCCATAAGGGATGATGATTATATACATAAGGGATCATGATTATATCCACAAGGGATGATGATTATATACATAAGGGATGATGATTATATACATAAGGGATGATGATTATATACATAAGGGATCATGATTATATCCATAAGGAATGATGATTATATACATAAGGGATGATGATTATATACATAAGGGATCATGATTATATACATAAGGGTTGATGATTATATACATAAGGGATCATGATTATATACATAAGGAATGATGATTATATACATAAGGGATGATGATTATATCCATAAGGAATGATGATTATATACATAAGGGATGATGATTTTTTACATGAGGGATGATGATTATATCCGTAAGGGATGATGATTATATACATAAGGGATGATGATTATATACATAAGGGATGATGATTATATCCATAAGAGATCATGATTATATACATAAGGGATGATGATTATATACATAAGGGATCATGATTATATCCATAAGGAATGATGATTATATACATAAGGGATGATGATTATATACATAAGGGATGATGATTATATACATAAGGGATGATGATTATATCCATAAGGGATGATGATTATATACATAAGGGATCATGATTATATCCACAAGGGATGATGATTATATCCATAAGGGATGATGATTATATACATAAGGGATGATGATTATATACATAAGGGATCATGATTATATCCATAAGGAATGATGATTATATACATAAGGGATGATGATTATATACATAAGGGATCATGATTATATACATAAGGGATGATGATTATATCCATAAGGGATGATGATTATATACATAAGGGATCATGATTATATCCACAAGGGATGATGATTATATACATAAGGGATGATGATTATATACATAAGGGATGATGATTATATACATAAGGGATCATGATTATATCCATAAGGAATGATGATTATATACATAAGGGATGATGATTATATACATAAGGGATCATGATTATATACATAAGGGATGATGATTATATACATAAGGGATCATGATTATATCCATAAGGAATGATGATTATATACATAAGGGATGATGATTATATACATAAGGGATCATGATTATATACATAAGGGATGATGATTATATACATAAGGGATCATGATTATATACATAAGGGATGATGATTATATACATAAGGGATGATGATTATATCCATAAGGAATGATGATTATATACATAAGGGATGATGATTTTTTACATGAGGGATGATGATTATATCCGTAAGGGATGATGATTATATACATAAGGGATGATGATTATATACATAAGGGATGATGATTATATCCATAAGAGATCATGATTATATACATAAGGGATGATGATTATATACATAAGGGATCATGATTATATCCATAAGGAATGATGATTATATACATAAGGGATGATGATTATATACATAAGGGATCATGATTATATACATAAGGGATGATGATTATATACATAAGGGATCATGATTATATCCACAAGGGATGATGATTATATACATAAGGGATGATGATTATATACATAAGGGATGATGATTATATACATAAGGGATCATGATTATATCCATAAGGAATGATGATTATATACATAAGGGATGATGATTATATACATAAGGGATGATGATTATATACATAAGGGATCATGATTATATCCATAAGGAATGATGATTATATACATAAGGGATGATGATTATATACATAAGGGATCATGATTATATACATAAGGGATGATGATTATATACGTAAGGGATCATGATTATATACATAAGGGATGATGATTATATACATAAGGGATGATGATTATATCCATAAGGAATGATGATTATATACATAAGGGATGATGATTTTTTACATGAGGGATGATGATTATATCCGTAAGGGATGATGATTATATACATAAGGGATGATGATTATATACATAAGGGATGATGATTATATCCATAAGAGATCATGATTATATACATAAGGGATGATGATTATATACATAAGGGATCATGATTATATACATAAGGGATGATGTCTATATATGTAAGGGATCCTGAGGAATCACGAGCCCCATTTGTTCCCACATAACACACCTTGATAACGGATAAAATACCTTTCTTCTAACTTTGCTGCTGATGAATTTATTGTCTTCGCCATACACTATCAGTTATAAAAAAGTAGCCCCCCCCCGAACAAATTCCCCCATTTTAAGGGCGACACCACGTGTTGAGGGGCAGAACGGGAAGGGGGGGGGCATCTGTTTGGTCCATATTAAACTACCTTTCCATCCTTGCCGGTGCCTAGACGCCGAGGCTTCGTGCTGACGGCGGCCTCGCTGTGTTCCGGCGCCTTCACCCCGCCGTGTGATGCGAGTTGTTCTCGGCCGGAAACGGCAGCAACTCTGCACGTCCCACTCGAACCCTCGGCGTGCATGCGAGTCGGTGTACTGTACGACGAACAACACGTACACGACCCTTCCTCAAATTACCCTTGTGAGATTATTCACGGCTGGCTTTCTCCAAATGCACCCCTGTGTAGGCGTATAGAAATACAGGCATATCTATGGACACCCCCTCCCCCCCATAGCGAGTGTAAGACGGCCTGGGGGAACATAACAGTGTTGGCAGCTCGCTCAAGGAGATTAACACGTTTGCAGATGATCGCGAGGTGTCACGGGGCCATGGAGGAAATGCATTTTCCAAAACGGGTGAAACCACGTAGGGCCCCAAGATTTCCATTTGTCTCTCGGCGAGTCCTGTTAGCTAAGCGTTTCCTCACTCGGCGCACCCCCCCCCCAGCCCCCTAATGCATAATACAGTACCTACCTATGTGTACATTAACTGCCTGGTGGAGGTGGCGAGCTGAAAATCAATGCAATCTCCTCCGGCTGTCAGCGCGCGGCGTCTTCTTCCGGCTTGACAGATGAGCAGCGCTCTCCTCTCGGAGGCCCGTCCGGACCCCTGATTAGATCCTGCGGGATCCGCACCCGCATGATAATGTCCTCCATTTAAAGTAAGTGAAGGAGAGAGGAGGAGGAGGAGAAGAAGAGGAAAAAGAAGAAGAGCGGTTTCATCCTCCTGGCAGAAGATAAGGTTGCTTTCTTGTACCTCGTTAGCGCCGCGGAGAGGGCCAGAACATGGCCACGTCGTGTTGATAATGGCAGGTGACCCCATTAACACCGTCCTGGCGAGCCCCGGCTCGTGCATTAAGTACTTGCGAGAGTGGCTTATGATGATAATTCGTTCACATTATTTTAATTATTACGTCTTTTTAGCAAGGTAAATAGCCAGACTGAGGATACCAGGAGATAGCCAGGTAATGATTGGACTGCATTTATTATATTACACCCCCCCCCTCCTCCTCCTCCAAAATCGCTGTACAGTTAGCGCCTCACATTTTACCCCATCATCATCATCGGAGAGCACTCGGCGTCGAGCATGACCGGCCTCCTTCTCGGCCCTTGTGGGTCTTCGGGTGGGTGGGTGTAGAGGCCGATCCCGAGGCCGCATGTTTTGGGGCGATGTGGGCAAGGGTCTGAACGCACTCCTACATCGCCGGCGGTGTCAGCCATGCAAGGTAGCAGGTAGGGGTCTTGCTCAGGGAAACCTCGACCCTTCTGCCTGGAGGAGCCAAGGGATCGAACCGGCTGGCCTCCACCAGATGAGCTGCTCCACCTCCTGAGCCCCGGTGATAAGGTGTCTCTCTGTCAGTGCACAGAGTGGTGTAGTAACTCTGTGCACTGGCAGACCATATAAGCCAGCAGAAATCCCAGTAGCACGCAGTTAAGGGCCTTGGTAAAACAAAATGTATTGATTTTTGGACCAGGGGCATGAGGATGCGGATGAGGTAACCATAATTGCTCCAGGTTCGGGGTATTGGGGTCATATGCGTCTCCCTATGGAGGACAAAACGAGGAGAGGTGAGTGGGATTCAATGGGAGGAGGGGTTGTTTGCATTCAGTCCATTTGTCCAATGTCCTCGGTTCATCATTCAATGCACTGCAGTCCACAATTGCTCTAACGGGACTTTCTCAGATCCCAAAAACAGGGTAGGTCCAAAACAGGTCATGCAGGCCGGTTAGTCCTCCTCAGCAGTAACCACTGCCGAAGACTTCGGGAGGTTTATCGAGACACTCGCTCTATACACGCCGCCATTGGATCCCTTTCCACCATTAAACTGACCCGTGTGGGCGTCTGGGTGGCGTGGCGGTCTATTCCGTCGCCTACCAACACGGGGATCGCCGGTTCGAATCCCCGTGTTACCTCCGGCTTGGTTGGGCGTCCTTACAGACACATTTGGCCGTGTCTGCGGGGGGGAAGCCGGATGCAGGTATGTGTCCTGGTCGCTGCACTAGCGTCTCCTCCTGTCGGTCGGTCGGGGCCGGAGGAGGTGGGGGAGGGGGAACTGGGAATGGCGTGATCCTCCCACGCGCTACGTCCCCCTGGTGAAACTCCTCACTGTCAGGTGAAAAGAAGCGGCTGGCGACTCCACATGTATGGGAGGAGGCATGTGGTAGTCTGCAGGCCTCCCCGGATCGGCAGAGGGGGTGGAGCAGCGACTGGGATGGCTTGGAAAGAGTGGGGTAATTGGCCGGATACAACTAGGGAGAATAAGGGGAACCCCCCCCCCAAAAAAAAGATTTTCTGCGAGCGAGAGATGTTCTCAGATGAACATTTGATATGTTGACCTCCAACACTAACCCCGACCCTAATTCCTCACGTGAATCTGATGGGATAGATGACGCCAGGCCAGGGACGTCATGTCGGATGTTGATCTGAGAACATCTTGCAGACGTCAGAAGCAAACCCCCTACACACTACACATATCCTGACACGCAGAGAAACCTTCTCTTCGCTATGCGAGAGCAGTTAAATATTTACATCGCTGGCATGACAATCACCAAAAAGCGACATACAGTGATGCTAAAGTATGTATGAAGCACGTGGCATTAATTAGTAAAGCAGACAAATCTGCCCCCCTTCATGTAAAACGCATGTTGTAGAACTGGAACAGAGCCCCTTTGTGAATCTGAACACAAAATGATGGCAATAATCCACCATGCCAGACCACCTGCCGGTCTTCTTGTTAATCTTTTCTTTTTCTTTTTTTCTTTTTGCATTTACGGACAATAAATAAATAAATAATGGAGACAGTTAAGTTGAGGCAGAGAGAAAGGTGGCAGATATGCGTTAAAGCTTCCTGGGGAGGGGCAGATTTGAACCCCAGGATCTTGCGGTTAGGGCCCGCGCCAATGCGGCATACGCTTAACCAGTTGTAATCTAAATAAGACATCATATCATATCATATCATACATCATTTTTCATAAATGCAATCCATCCATCCATCCATCCATCCATCCATCCATCCATCATATCATATCATATATCGCATCATATATCATACCATATGTCACACCATGTCATGTCATGTCATATATCATATCATATCATATCATATCATATATCATAAATGCAATCCATCCATCCATCCATCCATCATATCATATCGCATCATATATTATACCATATGTCACGCCATGTCATGTCATGTCATATATCATATCATATCATATATCATATCATAAATGCAATCCATCCATCCATCATATCATATCATATCATATCTCATACCATATGTCATGCCATGTCATGTCATGTCATGTCATGTGTCATACATCATATCATATCATATATCATATCATATATCATGTCATGTTATACCATATCATATATCATATATCATATCATATCATATATCACTTCATATCATATATCACTTCATTTCATATCATATCATCTCATATCATATATCATATCATGTCATATCATATATCATATCACTTCATATCATATCATATGTCATGTCATATATCATATCATATCACATGATATCACATAAGCATATTCAGCCTCGTGTTGAGGAGTTGCCGCATTTCTTCTCATTATCCAGGAGGTAATGCTGATTAGCAGCGAGGAGAGCCGCAGCCCTGCAGCACCGAGGTGTCAAGTAAGCGAATATGAAAGTAATGGTGGTTTTGCTCGGAGGAAAAGAGGCAAAAGATGGCCTCAGAGGGCCAGAGCAATAATATACACATGTTTTCTATGGGATAATCAATTTAGAGTGGGAAGCTTCGCCGCCTTCGTGTGAGTCCTCCTCCCCCTCAGGGACGGGGGCGGGGGACTTCAACTGCTCCTGCACTGAGCAGAGAACAGAAACTTGGAATATCAAGACTTTAATGATTTAAGGAGTTATGCCGTGTCGCGGTGCTGCTAGTGCTTTTGAAATGATGATTGAAATGACTGAAATGCAGACCTGTCCGAGAAAACAAGCCCCCTCTGTGTAAAGAGGATCCCCGCAGGAGGACGAGCCACGGATGCGCCTTGACAGGTGCACGTCCCCGCCGTAAAAGAGACGGAGAAAGATGGCCTCCCTGTTTGCACAGACGTCTGTGTAATCCGGGGGTATTAAAATGACCTGGGGGGAAGGAAGGGCATGATTGAATTTGTTAGTCTGAGACGGACCCTTCGCGTTTCGCCGGTAACCCAATTTGGGCTGTGTCTGCCGGGGCCAGCCAAACGTCGCTCCCGTCGTCCTGTGCGCCGTCATAAATCATCTCTGCTCTCTCACGCGGCGACAGCCAGCGGCAGGGCGGCCCATCAGCCACTGCGTGACCCCCCTTTGTCCTGCGCGCAGCCGACAATCCCGACTCGAGTCGCAGCGGCGCGCACGGCCGCCATTTACTCGCGCCATTTCCGGTCGGGAGGTTTGGGGCTTTGGGACAATATTTGTGCAACATTTACACGGGAAACTGTTTTATTATGAAACTACACATGCATGAACTGTACACTCACACACACACATATATATATTTAAATATGTAAATTTTTAAAAAAATAGTATGCAAAGACGTCCTGGTAGCGTATCGGTCAATTTCGTGCCCCACCAACACGGGGATCGCCGGTTCGAATCCCGTGTTACTTCTGGCTTGGTCGGGCGTCCCTACAGACACAACTGGCCGTGTCTGCGGGCGCGAAGCCGGGTGTGGCTATGTGTCCTAGTCGCTGCACTAGCGCCTCCTCTGGTCGGTTGGGGCGCCTGTTCGGGGGGGGGGGGGGGTAGCGTGATCCTCCGACGTGCTACGTCCCCCTGGCGAAACTCCTCACTGTCAGGTGAAAAGAAGCGGCTGGCGACTCCACATGTATGGGAGGAGGCATGTGGTAGTCTGCAGCCCTCCCCGGATCGGCAGGGGGGGTGTAGCAGCGACCGGGACGGCTCGGAAGAGTGGGGTAATTGGCCAAGTAGTACAATTGGGGGGGGGGGCTCTAAATGAAATTTAGCTTGGATGATATTGACAAGTCATCTCATCTCGAGCACAAGGATCTCAGCAGCAATTAAAACGCTGTAACCGGAAGTCGTTTGGAAGTTTCTGGTTGAAACGGTTCCCAAATCTGAATTTTCGTGGGCCAGAGGAGAGACAACTGACAGTAATCACACAGACGTGCCGCAGCCATTCCCACAAGTCCGACACGTGAAGCTGGACGAGGTCCACAGACGCAGAGCTTAGCAGACAAGATGGCAGCGCATCTGCTCCGCAGGCAGACAGACAGGACTGCATTTCAGCAGCGTTTTCATTCATAACCCCTCCCCCCTCCCCTGCCCTCCCCCTAATCTCCCCCAACCCTCTATCTGGCCACTGTATAGATTGTAATTGAGTGGCATTAGGTAAATGTTGTTGTGACAAGCGTCGGGGAAGTGAAACATTAAGAGAAATGAGCACATTAAAGAGGCCCAGCTGCTTCCCCCTGATGAACAGCGTCCAGCATCGGTCTGTCTCAGGATCCCCGGTCCAGCTGGCCCGCGCCCGTTCACAGAGACGAGGCCCGCAGAATTAAAAAGTCGCAGTCCACGGAGGCTTGACGGGTGCTGGACGAGACCGAAATCACGTCGTCGTGCAGCGAACTGCAAGTGGCAAAGCTGAACGGGTGGAGGAGGCCAGCGCAAATTGGGCGCAAATTACGTGACTGTTATTCTGGCGGACATTTCCAAACGGGGTCCGTCTCACCCCACTGGTTTCGATCCAGTTGGTTCAGCGCAGCTAGGTGGTCACAAAGCGATGACGTATTTAAATGTCTGTGGATGCGACAGACAGACCCGCTGGTGCACAGTAGAGAGCTCACAGTTGAAGAAATCTCAACTGCTGGACCCCAGGAAGTGCAGAAACCCGTGCACGCACGCACGCACGCACGCTCAGCTCAATGATACACATGCACGCACACACGCTCACTCACTCACTCGCTCACTCACACACACACACACACACACACACACACACACGCTCGGTCTCTCTCTCTCTCTCTCTCTCACACACACACACACACGCTCGGTCTCTCTCTCTCTCACACACACACACACACACACACACACACACACACACACACACACACACACACACACACACACACACGCTCGGTCTCTCTCTCTCTCTCTCTCTCTCACACACACACACACACACACACACGCTCGGTCTCTCTCTCTCTCTCTCTCTCTCTCACACACACACACACACACACACACACACGCTCGGTCTCTCTCTCTCTCTCTCTCACACACACACACACACACGCTCGGTCTCTCTCTCTCTCTCTCTCTCTCTCACACACACACACACACACACACACACACACACACACACACACACACAGATTTTTCTGATATTTTTCTGAATCCTAACAGCGGGCCGTCAGTCTGTCTCATTTTGTAGAGGAGGTGTGTGTGTGTGTGTGTGTGTGTGTGTGTTAGTGTGTGTGGAGGACACAAGTGCTCCGGGGACCCAGCAAAATCATCTCCTGATCCTTTGTTAGCATCTTGAGTCACACATTTCACATGAAAAACAACTGATGTAGATTATTTGTTTGGATTGGGTACACGCTGCCGCATGTGATGAATGTGAGATGAAGACAACACGTTTTCTTTTTTTTTTCTATAAACACGCATCCTGCAGCACACACACACACACACACACACACACACACACACACACACACACACACACACACACACACACACACACACACACACACACACACACACACACACACAAAACATGCTGAGGATCTCTGGAGGCCATTAGCGTTACCTTGGCTGGTCTGGAGAAAAAGAGTGCTCCCCATCACTTAACTGTTCAGCATATATATTGGCTCGGAAAATTTCATATTCATCTATTAAGGACCCTGCTACCCAGGGAGGCAATGCAATCAACTCGGCTTCACTGCTGAGGTATTTACCTGCATCTTAATTCGCGTTTAGGGGACGTGTGACAACGTGCCACGACAGGGGGCAAGACTCTCATCCCTAAACGTCGCCGGTCGCCATGGCGTCTGATCACAGCGGGGTGTCACGCGGCAGCTTTCCAGAGAGAAGAAGTGGATCCAAAGCTCATCTCTATATTCATCTCTCGTCCCCCCCCCCCACTCACCCCATTCGTCCCTGCCTGCTCCCATTTTGGTGTGCTATACCTTGTCACCGCTGCGATCGATATGCCAGGGTAATGGCTGCCTGGAGAGCGGTACACTTGAATGACAGTTCTGGGACCACGGTTGAGTGATGGAGCGCTGTTGCCGGCTTAATTAACTTCCAGTCTAGTCTTGAGTATTCACACTCAACCCCCCCCCCCCCGCACCATGCACGCATGCACGCACGCACGCACCGCTGCCCCCCCACCCTATTACCCTAAGCATAAACAACATGCCAATTAAAAGGCTTGTGCGCTCGTGCGGCTTTGTTTGCACACAAGTCTTGAAATAAATATTCATCTCAACATCCATCAGGCTTGCTTAGCTGCACGATACATTATGGATCAAACAGTTTTTGCTAATGAAAGAAAGTTTTCCTATCACATAACAACCCCATTTTTTTAAATTTTTTATTGTTGCCCTGCTTACCCCCCCCCCCCGTATCGGCCCTTTTTCCCTCGTGGAAACATCCGCAAATGTCAAAGGAGGTTGCATGAAGACGTGCACTGCGCCTCGGTGACCGCAGATTACTAGTAAAGATTTCACTTTTCCCCCCGTCACTTGGGTTTTCAGTCAAAAGCTAATTTGCTCGGCTCGTTTCGAAAGGGATCAATACATCGAACAGCGAGGGGGGAGAGGCGTGTGTGTGTGCGCGTGCGTGTCGTGGGGGAGGTCAAGGCAATTTTACTGAGTACAGGCCGTATGCAAATACCAGGGGGGAGGCCTCGCGACACAGCGCGCGGCACACTTCCGCTACTCGGCTCCGAGGAGTCGCCGCCTTGTTTTCTCATATGGAGAACGTGATTTTTTTTCTCGTACCCGTTTTCCGGGAACTCTGCCTCTGATTGGCTACTACTCGTTGCCTCCGTTGGTTAAGTTAGGGTTAGCCAATCAGAGATAGAGTAGGGGCGGGTCTTCCCGGAATCCAGGCGAACGCTCTCTCAACGAGTACTAGCCAATCAGAGGCAGAGTTCCCGGAAAACGGTACGAAAAAAATCACGCCTTCACGAAGCCCGGGGGAGCGGCGGGAGTTAGCTTAGCTTGCAGGTCAAGCAGTTTGCAAACGCCACTCAATGTTCCGAAAAATGAAAAAGGTTCCGAGCCGAGTGAGAAACCCAAACCCGCTAACTTCACTCGGTGCGTTGTGGAAACTCATCTACCGTGCATGTAAACTGTGTCTTTGCATTGCGTCGCTAACAACACGGCTCAGCCGAACCCGGGGAGGGGAAAAAACACACAAAACCCCGACCGGATAAACAAAAACACTCACTTCCGACCGCTCCCCGGCATGCATGCACACACACACACGCACACACACACACACGCACATCCAAGCGCTCCCAACAACACCAACACCTGCACGTTTTCCTTTTTTTTCCTTTTTTTTTAGAAAATACTGTGATATTTTATTAAAAATGCTGCAGAAAAAGTTTATACAGGTGTTCAGCCAGAAATATCATCTCTATCACTTAAGGCAAAACTGCAAACAAATATAAGACAAACAAAGGATTTTCAAACTCTACATTAAAACCCTTGGTATCTCGACTGGTTTGTGGGACCAACGGCAAGATTATATATATATATATATATATATATATATATATATTATAGAATTTACAAATGAAGTTTAAAATCTTTTATACCTAATTTTTTCTTATAATCGGATGCAGAACTGAAGAGAGGGTTAATGGTTGCCTTTTGTTGTACTTTTTATAATAATTATTATCATTAATATTTACACTCATTCACTTGCTTTTTGTAACCCAAAATATCACAAGCCCGGCACAATACTTTACATATTGCTAGCATATGACAATTTGAAATATCTAACATATACTTCTTTACAAACATGTCCGACTAATATCGATACCAAAAAAGTCCACTGCCTCTCTGTTTTGTAAAACACATTGCTGGTCACATCGTAAGCTCAGGCAGTGTTGAGATTTGCGAGACGAACAAAGCGGACAAACTCAAAACTAGTTTGAAGCGTTGACAGGATGACGCAGCAAGTGATGGGCGTGGTTCCAAGTCAGTCCTCCTTCTCAAGATGGCGCGACGTGTGTGACGTCATAGACACGTCCGGAAACGGGAGCGAGCGACGCTCCTTCGCCGACGTGCGACGCCTCGCTGGCGGACACAAAGAAACGCACCGGACAAGTGACGTGATGGTCGCCGGGTGACGCACAGGAACGTGCATTCTCGGGAGCGTGGGATTGTGTTCGCGTTTTGGCCTTGTTTTTCTTCCCCTCTCTCCCTCCCTCCCTCCCTCTCTCTCTCGCTCTCTCCCCCCCCCCCCTCTCTCCCTCTATTTCTATTTTGGCGGAAAAACAAGAAACACAAGTCGTACCTGGAAAAGAATGAATGGTAACGATATATATATTTACACTCGCCTCAACGGAAAAGTACAAGCTTGAAAAAAGGGGGGTTTCGTAAAAAAACAAACAAAAAAGACAAAAAAACAACAGAAGCTCTTTTAATATCTCGTTTTCTTTTCTTTTTTTTGTTTTCTTTAAATTTTCCACTCACAACTATGTACCTTTTTTTCTGTGTGTTTCTTTTCTTACAAAGTTTTCATAAATACATTTCAGGCTGGGGGGAGTTGGAAAGTGTGTGCCCAGTGAAGGTGTGTTACACATGGGGGATCATGAAAGAGTGTCGGATCACTGTTCAGTTCAACTGTTCAGTCTTCGCTTTCCAACAACAGCCGCCTCGGTTCCTGTGTTATTAAAATTTATGGCACCAAAGCCTCTAAAAGAGGCTCCTTTGTCGATGCTGAAATCATTCACATTTGTTTTCTTGTGGACAGCATCCGTCATGTCATCCCCTCGTTGCCTGTTCTTTTGGTAAAACTCGCCATCAAAATGTCCTCAAAGCTCGGCTCCGAACGCAACATCACTATGGGAACATTCACTTTTAATATTTTCAAAGAGGAGTTCATTTTCAATTTTGATATATTTTTCAAGAAGGCATGGTAGCAAAATAACATCTCGCCCACTGAGATTTTCAGTCTGTGCGTCACAGTCCGCCATCTCATAATTTCCTTGTTAGGTTCCTATCATCCCACAGCCCCCCCATGGATATCCGGCGGGGGTTCAGTGCTGGTGCCACCGGTTCCCAGTGGAGCTATACCCTGGTGGTGGAGTGGCCATGGGGCAGATTGGTACTGTTCTGGCTCCCGCCAAAGGTATTGAAGTTGTGCAGAGGCTGCATGCCAGCCAGGGAGTTGGGGATCATAGTGATGGTGCTTGGCGTCATCAGGGGGATGTCATCGGGCGACCGGCGCAGGGTGAGAGTGTAGTCGGGTGGGCAGGTGAGGCGCAGCGTGTCGTGCGCCTGCAGCGACTCGCACTCGTGGTGGTGCTCGTGCTCCAGCTGCTGCTGCTTCATCTGCAGTGACATCAGCTCCTCGCTCTGCAGGTGGGCCACGTCGTTTGCGGCGGAGGGCGTGTTGGCAGGTGCCGAGTTGCGCTGCGGCGTGGGCACGCGCCGGTTGGACTCGTGCCTCCGCTTGTCCTTCTTGTAATAGAGGGCGGCGAAAGCCAGGATGTTCAAGAAGAGCAGGGAGGCGCCCACGGCGATGGTGACACTGAGCTCGGTGGAGTAGTCCCGCTTGGTCTCAATCACCACTGCCGACTCGTCGGTCAGGTCGCCGCTCTTGCGCTGGTCGGTGGTCTGCTTGGGGTTGGCCGGGGGGACGCCAGGGTGGCGGGTGGTGGAGGGCCAGTTGTTCTTCCCGGGGAAGCGTTTGGTGTAGGGATAGGGGGTGGTGTCCTGTGGCGGTATCTTGGTGGTGGTGGACACGTACTGGAAGAGCTCATTGATGTTGTGCAGGTGCGGGACAAGCTCCAGCCAGAAGGCGACCTTGGTGGCGCGGTAGTGGTCTCGGACCCGCGGCTTCAGACCAATGTGCAGATACAGCTGGTCTTTGGGGTTGTACTTGGTCCACGCCACCTCCTCAAAACGATTGGGCTTTGTATGGATGAACTTCGTATCCTGCGGGACTGGCTGGTTTGGGTCTCTGAAAAATGGACAAGAGAACAGTTTGAAGGCAGGGTATTCAGTCAGTCCGTATACACGCTAAGCTACCTTCCATATAAATTGAGATACTATACCTGCTCTAATGGAAAAATAAAATACGATAAAACATGCATCACAGATTTTTTCCATTTAGCCTTATCACCAGTCATCTTCACTATATTTCCACCATTTCCCAAAGGAAATAAAGAAAGTTTATCTTATCTTTTTTTTTTCCTTTCTCAAAACAAGAGCGTGCAGTCCAGTATTTTTTATTCAATCAGACAGGAGGAAAGCTGAGAGGCAGACAGGGAAGGGTAAACACCGCAGAGAAAGTTTTTGACGGGATTCAATCCTCAGCCTGTATTGATATATGTGAGAAGAGTGGCCATAACTGATCTTATCTTATTTCAAATTATTTTATCTCCCCTACCCTTAAATTGTCTTATCGAACTTTTAAATTATCTTATCTTAATAGAAAAGTAGTACCTTTTTTTTTTCAAACTGAGCTTACCATGCAGATAACTTCAGGTGCTAACGGTAACACGAACTGACAACGTAACCGTCCATTAGATTTACTTAGCACTAATTTTTGGCATGTCGATGGGCAGCTGAATTATCATGCTAAGAGAATCAAAGCCAGCAAAGCCTGGTGGGGGTAGGGGGTGGTAGGTGAGACAACAACCTTGATGGTGACACTGTGGAGGGGAGGGGGAGGGGGAGGCGCATGGGGAGGGGTTTGCTCGGGGTGGGAGTGGGGGGGGGGGTGTAAAGCCACCTGAATACTGAATAGAGAAGGCTCATCTTGAGTCACGCACTGTACTTGGGGGCCACCAAGGGACATGAGCGAAGAGCCCCCACCTCTGGGATGGAGGCAGAAATAGAGTGTGTGTGTGTGTGTGTGTGTGTGTGTGTGTGTGTGTGTGTGTGTGTTTACGTGAATTAGTGCACCAGGGTGGAAGGTGCTGGCATGAGTGTGTGTGTGTTTGTGTGTACAAAGCATATATATGCCATCGGGTGTGCCGGTGAGCATGCCACACGACATCTCTAGTGTGTAGGTGTGCTTCGGCACCACACTGCCCATCAAGTAGACAGCAGTGTTTGTCTCAAGAGACGAGCGACTCAGCCTGCTGGTTAAACCTCAGTGACAGTGTTACCTCCCATCGGGTGCTACTGAATGCAGTCATCTGTTTTTAATTCCATTGTAAATAGGACAAGCTGGGAAGAAATGAAACCCCGCTCCCGCCGCGAGGACAGGAAACATAACAGCGACCGTTCATGTTTTGATACACAAAACACAGATAGCACTCTGACAGTTTCAGCAGAATTGCAAAGGGATGATGAGACAGGGCCGAGATGTGTGTGCAAGGAAACGCGCGCGCGACACACCCACACACAAACACATGCACGCAGGCAAACGCACTCAAACACACAAGACTTTTACAGATCCGAGCATGTACACGCATGCAACTCTGCAAAACCCTTCTACAACACTTACACACGGACATGAACATGCAAGCAGACACAGTATATTAAACCGGATAACATGCCGTCTTTTCAGAATTCATGCAAAACCTTCAAAACCTCAAACCCACCAGAGGTGGTCGGCTGTAGCTTAAGGTGGCCATGCCATATTAACTACATTAAAGATGTCAGACTGTGCCGTAATGCAAGGTCTGCGCTCCAACTAGTGGTTGTATACACGAGGCACGGTTAACATTTGGTGGCGTTTCCACTAAATGCCTGTTGTCTGAGTATATCCATATGCTGTAACAATATGTTGCTCATCTTACCACTGAACTTGCTTAAAAGATTATGTTCGAGGCTTCCAGTGCTTACTGAACCACTAAATGTATAATTTGCTTGCATATTCCAGCGTCAAGCATGCAATCTGTTTTATATATTGAGAGTGGAAGATGCGCCGAGGCTTAAGCCTCAGATACCTATCACACTTAAAGATGAAAGAAAACAGAAAATTAATTTGGCTGGCGGATTGCTCGGCTCGGCTCGGCTCTGCAGCCGGCTCGAGGAACGGTGGCACAGATGCTTTGAAAATACACGAATGGGCTGAGATGTTACGTTTCATCGTCTGATTCAAACCTGAAGCCCAGCATTTTTCCTCATTAATAAATAGTTATTTTATCCATCTGGACCATGGAGTCGAGTTACATAACACTATCTGGCATCCCTATCACGGGTGGAGTCGCTCTCCATACACCGCTGAGATGCTGAACACCGGTGCAGCAGCAAACACGTCCCTACCCAAACAGGAAATAGGACTGAACATGATGACAACGTGGCCATGCTTCTGTTGAACAGCTAATCTGTCTATCCATCCATCCACTATCCAAGCCGCTTATCCCAATCGGGGTCGCAGGGATGCTGGAGCATATCCCAGCAGTCATTGGGCGGCAGGCGGGGAGACACCCTGGACAGGCCACCAGTCCGTCACAGAGCCCTATTTCAGCAGCTCAGATACATTCTGTATTTCAAAATTCCAGTTTGATTTGGAGGAGGCGCCCTTTGCGCATGTGGTCTCGCCCAGACACCCACTGTTTTCTTATCTGGCTAAAATGAGGTTGGGGACTGCAGGTGGACTGTTGGTGGATGTCCATTCCTTGGCAAGTATTCGTTTTTGGTAGTCTAAAATCAGAATTATGTTACAAGTGTTCCCAGATGGTTTGATGTACCTAGGTTGCAATATATTAGCTAGACCACGTTGGCGTTCGTATGAGGGTGCCATTTTTACAAGGGTGGGAACTAGTGCTGCACGATTTGGCGAAAAAGCCATATTGCGATTATTATGGACAATATTGCAATTTGTGATAAAATAAACAAATTTATACATTTACAAATAACACAAATTTGTGACATGTAGCGACTTTCATGGCGCTGCACGGCTCGGATGGGTTGAAAGCAGAGAGGAATTCCCCCACGGGGATTAATATAGTAATATAGTATTATACCAGCACCTCTTTCTGCTCAATATCGCCGAGCTTGAATCCAAAATATCGCCATATAACAGAAGTCTGCCCAAACAGAGGCTGATTGATCAGCTCTTAATTATGGGCGTAGATATGCAGACTGCACGCAAACGGACGTTCGCACACGCATTTTATTATTAAATTAAATCGCAGCCTTTTGCGGTTATATAATTGCACAGGCTGACGTCGCCATTGCGATTAATCGTGCAGCACTAGTGGGAACCGTTTACTGTCGAGCTGATGGCACTCGGGCGACAATGGCCGCTGTACGTTGTTTGTAGTCCTTGCTGCCAGACAGAGGGACAAACTGGAGAAATCAGATGTCACCTTCTCCCCTGCTGTGGGAGTATACCCTTAGTAGATGAGAAGTTTAGCGTATGGGTCATACAATTCATACAGCTGCAGCCGTGGGTATGCATGTTTTTATACATGCACTATAACGGCACATAAAAAGACACACAGTCTCTCCTACGCAAGCAGCCGCCCCGTATACACCCACGCGTGTCCTGCCTCAACGTTGAGGTGCTAGGAAAAGTTTCCAAACATCAGCCTCCCGTAGCTCACCGCAGAACAGCTTACACAGAGTGACAGGGACTTGTTGAAAAATGGCTGCACCCTAAGTGATGAATTTAGGTTTCAGATGCTGCTTCATTTGAAAGCACACTGGGAAAGCGGAGGGGGGGAAAAAGCACTTAGAGAAAGGAGCCTTCCCAAGATGTCTATAATGCAGCCGGTCCCCCACTGATCTGGCATCAACTGGATGGGAGCCAAGCCGGAGAGCAAAGGGAGCGAACGCCACAGCCCATGAAGCTGATCAAGAGTTTATTTATTCACCTTAAAGTGAATTTTCAGTATGACTGGGCCGCAAACACTCTGATGCCTAATCTCAAGGCGCACCAAACAAAAACGTGATCCAAATATAAATGCGGAACCAATCCTCTCATCAAATCCAGCACGGCGCCGCCGTGACGAGGGCGGCTCTCATTTGTTTTTTATTAACCTACACTTGATCTCTTTGGCTTGCGAGTTAATTACTCAAGCAGTTCTCATTGTTAAACTTTTTTCTCGTTAATTCAAAGTAATCAAATATTCTTGTGATTGTTTCGGCTCCGACATAAATAAAGCCACACTTTTAAGGGACCGTGAAAGCCGAGACAAAATGAGCATCTCACACAGGGACGGATGCGAGGGTTGATGTGGGGATGGGGGAAAATGCAGATTCCAGTAAAACTGGAGCCAATCCAGAAAAGGGGAAACCTACCCTGTTTTTGCGAAGTTAGTCCAGTAGGTCATCACGACGGCACTCAGCATGACGTCATTCTTGGAGAAGTTGCAGTTGAAGAGGTCTGTGGGGCCGATCATGGGGATGCCAAACACATACGGCACCTCGTCCCCGTGTGCCGAGTCGGCCCAACTGGGCTTCATGTCGCTCTGGCAGTGGTGGTAGAAAGCATAGAAGTAGGTGGGCGACCCGTACTGGGCATGGAGGTCGGCTGTGGCCACCGCTGGCGCCACCCACTGGTGGTCAGTGAACAGAGCCACCAGGGTCTTGCGCCGAGTCTCTGGGTTCTCCTTGTCTGCCCAGTCCGTGTACATGAACTTGATGGTCTCACGCAGTGTGTCCTTGCCCTCCGGGTAGCCGTACAGGTGGTCCACAAAATCCGACACGGCGAAGTCGAAGTCGTTGGCCGACACGCCGTCCTCGCTGTCCACGATGCCGTCCACGAACTTGAAGCCTTCGCCCTGATTGACCCCAAGCATGATGTCGTAGTTGAGAAACTCCCCTTGCTCCATGAGGATCTGGGGGTCGTCGGGGATGACGTCGCCGTCGATGACGGGTCCGAAAGCTATGTGGTACTTGGCGGGGGTGATGTACTGCTCGATCAGCTCCTTGTAGTTCTTGTTCTGCAGGCACTCCACCAAGTCGATGGTGTCCAGCATGTTGCAGCCCACCTTCTCCGCCAGCGCACGCGTGTACTTGGCCGGCTGGTAGTTGACTGCCCAGCTGGAGAGCGCTGTACCACTCTGGATGATGGCTTTCTGGAACAGATCTGAAATAGGCGCTGGCATTAGTGACACACGCATGCAGAACAACCTGGCAGCAAACTGTACAGGCCTCATCAGGTGAAAAGTGAAAAGCTTGTGCTTTTGCTAAAAGCATTTAATCAGGTTTGAACTGTGCTCCTGTGATGAAATATGTCCTTTATTCTATCTTTTATTATTATTATTTCAAATCCGCGTTTGACATTTAAATGGCTCTGTTAATAACCGGTCCATTGTGACTTTTTCTGCAAGAATATTAAGCTGACTATTGATAAATTATGAATTCACTATAAAAATGAATCTGCAAAAAGAAGCCCAGTCAAGCTTTATGTCTAGCAATAGGATTTAGAAAATAGACATATCTTAAGTCATATTTTCAAATTCCATCCATCCATCCATTATTCAAACTGCTTATCCTGCTCTCGGGGTCGCGGGGATGCTGGAGCCTATCCCAGCAGTCATTGGGCGGCAGGCGGGGGGAGACACCCTGGACAGGCTGCCAGGTCGTCACAGGGCCGCCACACACACACATTCACACCTAGGAACAATTTAGTACGGCCGATTCACCTGACCTACATGTCTTTGGACTGTGGGAGGAAACCAGAGCCCCCGGAGGAAACCCACACAGACACGGGGAGAACATGCAAACACCACACAGAGGACGACCCGGGACGACCCCCAAGGTTGGACTACCCCGGGGCTCAAACCCAGGACCTTCTTGCTGTGAGGCGACCGCGCTAACCACCGCGCCACACATTTTCAAATTATAAATCAACATTCATCATATTAGAATTAAAATTTAAAAAAAAAATAATATTCTTCCGTTTATTTTGCTGCAATGCCTTGGGCCATTTTCATATCCGGAATACTGTTGGCGCAGCATCATGAGCCGCTATTTAGCAAATAGGCCACAATTCACTGGGAACACACTAGCGTATGTGCATTTTTTTTTTTTCGTGGGGTGCTATTTATATTCTTGCAAACACACAGCGGTGACTCAACCGGGGCGACTTGAAAAGTATGTTTTGAGCACAAAGCAGACATCTCCCGCAAGGCCTAGTTAGCAGCAGAGGAGCCTTAACTTCTCCTACCCGTTAGTGAAATGAGAAATATCATTTAAACCTTGAGTCCGATGGTAGGATAAATATGATATATAGCCCGTCTCGGCATTTTTTTTGTGGCCTCTGCCGTGGCTGCAGAGCTGAAGAAACGGGCCGATGATACGTGTCCACGATGGGAGTTTACATCAACAGCCACAAATAGCTGCACTTTGAAGACCAGATGCAAATGTGGAGCCTAATTACACGTCTCCTGCAAGCAAGCACCGTGCGGATGATGGGCAGAGTTGTTGCATGATAACTGTAAATGGAAACCCTTGATTTTAATTGGGAGGTAACGTGTGCCACCCTCGTATCCTCAAATGCCCTTTGCCATTTCGTTTCATACGAATCATAAATGATGGGGATGGGGGGGGGGATCAAGCAGAACTATAAAATAAGCTAATAGAGTAAATTAAAAGGGTCGCTGTGATAGGAGAGGAAACGGATTAAGTAGCACACACAGTTGATTTCTTTCGAGAGGTTTTTTTTACAGAGCTGATAAATGTCCAACATGGATTCAAAATTAGACAGAAATGTCCAAGATGCACATGCGGAGACCTGCACGTCAGGTCTTTACCGCCAGACGGGGTCGGACCGTGTTTCCCAGCAGGCCGGACACTCTTCTCCCGATGGCAATAAACTGCGAGTAAACTGCAATAAACTGCAGATATCTGGTCTATTTGATGGTTTTCTGTGTGCACACGCTACTGGGCTGTTGCGAAACATGAAAAGAACCGCTTTGTTTTGTTGTGTTTCGCTCCCGGACCGACCATTTAGATCTCGAATTCCTATTTCCACCCATGAAAAAAAGGCAAATCAAACATGAAAAAAAAAAACCCACCCAAAAAACCAAAAAACAAAACAAAACCCTGATGCAAATTCGGTTTGATGGCGCGGTATCCATTTCCATTACACCCACCTCTTCCCTTCTGGATGATCGCACTCATATTTAGCGACTTGAGGCAGCATTTTTTTTACACTCAGGTGAACCAGAAAACACACTCCGGTCGGTATCTCACTACACGCGGTGATCAAATGTGATGCCACATGTAATCTCATGAAAAAGTTATGGGCGGTGAAAGCCGGCTATTTGAATATCTGATACCCGGCAGTGAAAGAACTGCCAGCTTCTGTTCAGCCTGTATGTTGTCTGAGCCGCCGAATTGGAGCAGAAACCCCCCCCCCCCAAAAAAAAGTGAACCCCTTGTGGTTTCTATTTGGTATTCTGCCATGTGGTTGCTTGCTTCTTCTTTTTTTTTTTTACATTCAATTTGAATTCAAGTGCACTTGGGTCCTGTGCCAAAACGCCGTATATCAAGCCAGAGAAAGCTCCTTGTTAGGAGGTTCATGTGTATGTAAGCCTGGCGGGTCGATCAAAGCGGTGTGGATGATAATGAGGGTGAATGAGAACACAGGTTTTAGTGCACACGCTCGTGTACTGTGTGTGTATTAGTGAGCACGGCCTCGGACGTACCTTCTGAGTAGTGCGAGAGGGTTAGCAGGCTCACGCATGACGCCCCGGCGCCAGAGCCAAAAATGGTCACTCTCTTCGGGTCGCCTTTGAAGGCCTGAATATTCTCTTTGATCCATCGGAGAGCCTGAATTTGATCCAGCAGTCCATAGTTCCCCTTGGCCGCCTGGTCTCCTGTGCTTAGAAACCCTGGATTCAAATAAAAACACAGGAAGGACGGACCAGTTAATCACAGTATTGATAACCATCGACTCCATTCACTTGATCTGTAAGTGTGGAAAATATTAGCAGGGCTTTTCAAAGAGTGAGCAACAGCATTTATTTTTTCCCCGAATCCATCCTTCCGTTTTAAGACTGAAATCCCCTTAAAATCTACCTTTTTTTCCCTCCCCAATTGTACCCGGCTAATTACCCCACTCTTCCGAGCCGTCCCGGTTGTTGCTCCACCCCCTCTGCTGATCCCAGGAGGGCTGCAGACTTACCACATGCCTCCTCCGATACATGTGGAGTCACCAGCCGCTTCTTTTCACCTGACAGTGAGGAGTTTCCCCAGGGGGACGTAGCAAGTGGGAGGATCATGCTATTCCCCTCAGTTCCCCCCCCCCCCCGAACAGGCGCCCCGGCCGACCAGAGGAGGCGCTAGTGCAGCGACCAGGACACACATCCACATCCAGCTTCCCACCCACAGACACAGCCAATTGTGTCTGTAGGGCCACCCAACCAAGCTGGAGGTAACATGGGGTTTCGAACGGGCGATCCCCATGTTGGCAGGTAATGGAATAGACCGCTACACTGCTCGGACGCCCCCTAAAATCTACCTTTAAAGATAACTAAATCCCAGATCATTTTAGTGTGTTTGCTGACATCTGTCATTTAAATCATGCAAAGGTTAAAAACATAGCAGGCTGGTCTTGGTACTCTGTGGTGTAAGCATAGCAGGATATACACAGCTGTAGACAATAACATTGATGGGTCTGTTTGATTTACGTGAACTAGGACACGTATTGTCAGTGTTAGTTCATTGGTACGCCTCCATCCAACAGACCCATTATTAATACCAAAAGAAACATTTTTTTAGAGCTGCCATTGAAATACCGTGTTTTAACACCGTATGAAGTGAAAGTGAGTCTACATTTGAAATACTGATATATATATAAGCCACTCTACAGTCAAGAATTTTGCAAGTCATACACTCATCCATTTGAAGCCTACTTTCAGCCAACAGAAACACATTATCATTCTGAGATAAACTGTTGTGCACAGCCAACGATTTTAAAGCCACACCACAATAGTTATACCTGGTGAGTCAACATTAAACAGAGCCGCCGCTGCAGTCGGTTTTCAATTACTTTTCTAAAATTACAATTTTCCATACATTTTCCAGGTCAAGTCAATTTTATTTGTATAGCCCAATATCACAAAATACAAATTTGCCTCAAGGGACTTGACAGCAACACAACATCCTGTCCTTAGACCCTCGCATCAGATAAGGAACAACTCCCTAAAAATAAAAACCCTTTATTCCAAGACCTGGAATACATATTTTCAAATTTACCAACTTTTTGATAACTGAATAAGCCCTATAAATAACAACTATCAACCATAAATACTGTTAGGAAGAGAAGAGAAAGCCACTTTATTCTGTCGTTGTACGGTTGTACAGATTACAATGAATGTGTTCTCTGCATTTAACCCATCCTACTGTATAGGAGCATTGGACAGCTGCAGCGCCCGGGGACCAGCTCCATTTTTTCTTTCCATTGCCTTGTTCAGGGGCACAGACAGAAGTATTAACCCTGACATGCATGTCTTTTTGATGGTGGAAGCAAACCGGAGCACCTGGAGAAAACCCATGCAGACACGGGGAGAACATGCAAACTCCACACTGAAAGGACCTGGGATGGCCTGGGGTTCGAACCCAGGACCTTCTTGGTGTGAGGCAACAGCACGAACCACTGGGCCGCTGTGCCGCCCTGTTAGTGTTATTAAGAACTGAGTTGAAGATAAGATACCATGGGTATTTTTGAACACATTTCATCACAAAGTGGCCTGGGCGAGTCAGACTGGTGAAAGGTACATCCCCTGCTAGTTAGTGAGCAGAACATGGACGTTAAAGCAGAATTCACATGGTTGGTCCATTTCATGGATCAAAACCAACGGAACAGGATTTAACTTTCTTAGGGCTACAATGGCTTCATGGCATCTTTCAGGCTACACTGAGGATCAGTCTGATCACGGGATGCCTCTTCTGTATTGGACCTGAAAGCCAATTAACACAAACACTGAGGCACAGAAACACACAAGTGCTCGAGCACAATAATGAGCCTTCCAGTACGATTTCTGCCAAAGCTCAACAACCAGTCCTCAGACAGAGAGAATCCCCTCCTTGTCTAATGTTCAAATGTCAGTCCAAACCAGCCTGGCAAAGTGCTTGAAATCAGAAACTTGTTGACAAATTAGCAAATATGCCTAAACCCATTAAGTGTCTTTCTAAATATTACCACTGGGGGTAACTGGTCATCCTCGGTGCCAGGGGCCGGGGGCGCCCTGCCCAAGCCTGGCACCGGTGGCACCACCGTCTGCATCTCCCCCGCCAGAGAGAGAGAGAGAGAGAGAGAGAGAGAGAGAGAGAGAGAGAGAGAGAGAGAGAGAGAGAGAGAGGACCGAGGCAATTTGAGTGGATGGGACGAATGGGATGAGGGTCGGCGGGAGAGAGGGAAAGGTAGCCCGTGGCCCTTTGATAGAGAGCAGATCCACTTTGTCATGGCGAGGTGAAGGCGATGGTAGAGGAGGCCGATGGGATTACAAGGCCCTTGGCAGCCTCCAAACACCCCATAGGATGACCGCAGGCGCACTTCTGCCCTTTCGCACACATCTCCAAACTTTCTCTTTTTCACCCCATCCCCCCCCCACGCACACACACACACACATACCCTTCCTTCTCGCCTCTCTCAGTGTTCCCCGAGATGGAAACGGCACCGGGGGGAGAGAGCATGCCTACCAGGCACTCCTCGGGATGTGTGAAGATTAGTCAAAGCCTCTATTTCAAAGCGCCACGTCCTGAAAACAGACCGCATACATTACCGGGCGCGCCGCCTTGAGATGTGTTGCGGACAAGCCCATCTCACACCATTTCCAGCATTACGAGATGATAAACGGGGACCCGGTCTCGGAAGAGGGACTCGCAGAAGAGACTCCGTGTTGCAGTTGAAATGTAAAATAATGACAATGAAACTCGGCGCCACTTCACAACGCTTAACTACATCCACAAGGGGCTTCCTATTTGCTGTGATGAACGAGATTGGGAGTTTAAACGGTTGTTTTTTTTCCCAGATAGCCTCTTTACACAGCGTGTTGCCACGCTTGTGGTTGTCGGTGTCACGCTGCTACATCTTCTGACACATGTCCTTTATTAATAAATAACAGCGGATAACAGACGGGGGATCCTTCAGAGGTAAGATCTAACCTGCTACAGATCTTGGCTGAGTTTAAGCGTATGATAATATTGCAGGATTAAAAAAAAAAATTACAATAATACTGTAATGCACGCAACCCCCCCCCCCCATCGATGTTCTCGAGCTATGAGAAATGCGAAGAGGATAAAAAGGGTTGTAAAAACTGCATGACCCGTGCTTGATGCGCTTTGCTGGTTTTAATTAGAGTCATAGACGGTTCCAGTCTGGGCCTCTAATGACTATTCATTCTGCTGATGAGTCCATGATGTAAGATATTGACAACCCTTCAACGAAAACGCCGAAATGTAATGAAATATAATTTCAATTACCCTGTCGCGCTGGAAATTAGTTGGGTTATTCTTGCCCCTGCTGCGTCTATCAGAGTCACGACTGGGGGAAGAGGGAAAAAAAATATCCAATATTCATGTTTAAAGACTAAACAAATCTCCCCAAATGAAAGCTGCGAGCACCGAATTTGAAAATATAATTGTTATTTTCCAAGTGCAACATGTAAATCGTGTTATCTCTGTTGTAGAATTAGCAGTAGTAGCGGCTGTAATAGTGGGTAGAAGTAAAATACGGAACATGAGTATGCCAATCCTAGTGTATATATATCTGCAGATTGTTGTGTTGCAGTGGCGGCTGGTGCTAACAATTGTTAGGGGGGGGGGTTCAGTTTACCTTGGTGCAGCACACCTGAATAGCCACACAGTCACAGAGTTATTAAGAAGGACAATGTAGCCTATACACCCTGATAACATCTATAGGCTGTCAGGTGTACTGCACCAGGTGTACTGCGCCAAGGTAAATTGCACCCCCCCAACAATTGTTCGCACCATCCGCCACTGTTGTGTTGTAGCGTTGTTATTCTATGTTAAGTACACCAAGAGAGCCATGAAACCGGAGTCAAATCCCACGTATGTGCAAAACCACATGGCCGATAAACATGATTGTGATATTGTGTTTCAGATGCAACTCTTCGTCACGTCTTTATGCACGCTCAACAAAACGAAACTCGTCATTATGCAGTAAGTAGTGTTCAACCCTAAAGCTGGACGTCAGTGTGTGGACCGCATGGACCTTAACGCAAATATATATATATAAAAAAAAGATGAGGATGCGAGACGCCATATGACACTGCAGATACAACCGGCAGCCGCATCCTGATGTTGAGAGATTACGACCGAACAGCATCGTCAGTAACAATGTGACGTCTCGCCGGGTCCGGAGGGAGACATCCGCCATTAGCACAATGTACTTACTGCTGCGGGATGCAGTAATCCACCCAACCCCCCCCCCCATCCATACCACCCCCCCCCCTCCAGCCTGATCTGTATTAACTCTGCCTCACCGGGGGCTAAGAGCTTAATGTAGGTCACCCAGCACGCAGCGCAGACCGGACACAGCCCTGCTTTGGGACGGCGGGGTCAAAAGAGGTGCGAAGCCTCGCCGCCCTACTCTCCACAGACCAATTCCCAAACTGGGAACTGTAAAACAAACGCTGTTACGTCGACAAGGCTGCGCCAGGGTTAACGACGACGCGCCGGGGAGCAGCGTGTACGATGCATGAGCGGTTTATTTAAGACTCGGGTGTAGCACACAAAAGGGTCCGTGCGGCAACAACAGCTCAGCCAGAACCCCTCTTCACAGCACGGTTCTCCTTTTCTTTAACCATTTGGTCAACAAAAGTGACGTGTAGGCGTATCTGCCCGTCGGGTGTCATCATACTGTAGAGGAGCTCAATCAGGAGTCGTGACAACTTTCTCTTTCGGCTACACAACGTGCACCATTTATTCCTTCACCATAACGACAACCACAAAAACCCGCGCCGCGGAAGTGTGTCGCTGTAAACACGAACCGGGAAAACAGCAGCTGTAAACAAACGTTCCTACTAACTCAATAAGGGGAATTATGTAACCCTATAACCACTACAGTACTGTCTTTACGCCACGGCTGGCGGTGCCTTTGCACCAGCCATGCCGTATTGATTTACATCTCAGTCCTCTAAGCGAAACCGCCAAGATGTAAAATACATATTTACCCGGATCAGAAACGTCACCGGCGTGTTATCTTGACGCCGCAGGAGGTTGTTTTCCTGCGTTTTGTTTTCTCAGCCCGTCCAACCACCAACGTGCTTTGATAGGCCCAGAGTCCACGTTGGAAGACCGGAAATACAAATGTAACCGGTTATTTTCTTGCCCGGTGCGGGATTCGATACGGGCTGTACCGCACCACAAGGCGACATCACTAACCGCTCGGCTAAAGGGTCAGACCCGTTAGCTAGGGGCTAACGTGTCTTATTAGTAGTTTACACAAACGTGTAATGGCCGTCTGAGATGTCGGGTAGTTTGGACAAAATAACCGACGAGCCACTTTCTTGGCTCCTGCTTCCTAATGTAAACTATTAATAAGACCCGTTAGCTCACGGGCCTGACCCTTTAGCCGAGCGGTTAGTGATGTCGCCTTGTGGTGCAGAACACCCCGTATCGAATCCCGCACCGGGCAAGAAAATAACCCTGTTACACTAACTTCTTTTTTTTTTGTTAACGCTCTGAAAATAGCTGCACCCCATGAACACCTTCATGTTCTCTTTGTTTTTCTTCCTACCAGGATGATTCGGTCCGTAAACACAATCTAACCGCCCAGCTTCATGCGAGTCTCCATCTCGTGACAGGAACCATACATGATTTGTTAGAGTTTAGACAAGCTCTCCCAACACAACCGGGTTCGTCCCGGAGCAAGAAGTTCTTCCGTGATGTTTATTTTGGACAATGCCACCGAAAAACAAATTAAGACACTTACATGGGCGGACCGGCGGACCTTTCCCCAACTGTGCACCAACCTTCTGGTGATCTTATCTGGTTATGGAAATGGTTTTGTGGTTCATACAATTCAGCATGGCGGCTGCCTCTTTGAGCATTTAAGAGTTCAAACAGAGCTCCAGTCTCCACACGTGTTCGTCACAAACTGACTTAAGAAATGAGACACTTCATGCGTCCCGATGAGTCACAGAAGAACACCTTGATCCATCTGCTGCTCTTGAGGCCTTAAGAGGACTTGTTCATCATCACAAATATTGACTCAAATAGAGGAATAGCTTGCAAAACCAGTACCGGAGGAGGTTGTGTGTATTTGCTTTACCCGTTACCTCAGTGTCGCGTGACCATCGGCTCTGCGCGTAACTGTTGTCCACTGACTTCCGGTTACTACTGCAGCGGTCATACCAGTTTCCTGCTCGTTGGCGTGTGCTGGAGGCCAGGGGCGTTGGTCTATAGTGTGGCGGTCAATTCCGTTGCCTACCAACACAGGGATCGGCGGTTCGAATCCCCGTGTTACCTCCCGCTTGGTCGGGCATCACAGGTGGGAAGCCGGCTGTGGGTATGTGTCCTGGTCGCTGCACTAGCGCCTCCTCTGGTCAGTTTGGGGTGCCTGTTCAGGAGGGAGGGGGAACTGGGGGGGGGGGATAGTATGATCCTCCCACGAGCTACGTCCCCCTGGTGAAACTCCTCCCTGTCAGGTGAAAAGAAGCGGCTGGCGACTCCACATGTATGGGAGGAGGCATGTGGTAAGTCTGCAGCCCTCCCCGTTCGGCAGAGGGGGTGGAGCAGTGACAAGGGTGGCTCAAAAGAGTGGGGTAATTGGCCAAGTACAGTTGGGAGAAAAAGGGGGGAAACCCCCACCCCCCAAAAAAATCAGTGTAGTGTGGCAATTTGCAGTTTAAATCTGGAGGCCAGGTTTCTTCCTCTATCGGTCGGAGTCAGGTTGCATAATACTACCAGGCCTCTTCACCACAGGTGGAGGCGCTCTCTATATCCCGCTGTTGAAATGTTTTGACTGGGTGAGGCGAAGGCTGGCAGTGGTGAACAGGTTCTTACTCGAGCAGGAAAAGCGATTGAAATGTGATGGCGACGTGGCGATGCTTATGTCAGACAGCTAATCTGCCATCCTTGCAATCAATATCAAGATAGCGAAATAGCAAGAGAGTCTTCCCAGACATTTCTTTTTTTTTGGACAATGTTACTGAACCGTGAGAAAAGCTTTTGGTGATTTTATCGGGTTATGGAAATATTCCTGGATGTTGTGTTGCTGTACAGCCTCCCCGAGGCAAATTTGAAATTTGCGATATTGGGCTACACAAATAAAATTGACTTGACATTACAACTCGCCGTGAAGGCTGCTTATTTGCGCAGAGTTCAAATAACGCTCCAGACATGTCTCCACACACGCTTGTCACAAACCGACTTAAGAAACGAGACACGTTACGCTTCCTGATGAGTCCCAGAAGAACACCTTGACCCATCTGCTGCTCTTTAACTTTAAGAAGACTTGCTCATCATCACGAATACTGACTCAAATGGAGGAACAGCATGCAAAACCAATAGCGGATGAGGAAGTGTGTATTTGATTTACCTGTTACTTCAGTGTAGCATGACCATTTCTTTAAATCTGGAGGCCAGGGGTGTCTGGGTAGCGTTGTCCATTGCCTATCAACATGGGGATCACCGGTTCGAATCCCCTTTTTACCTCTGGCTTGCTCGAGTGTCCCTTCAGACACAATTGGCCGTGTCTGCGGGTGGGAAGCCGGATGTGGGTATATGTCCTGGTTGTTGCACTAGCGCCTCTTCTGGTCAGTGGGGGTGACATGGGGGAATAGCATAATCCTCCCACACGCCACGTCCCCCTTGTGAAACTCCTCACTGTCAGGTGAAAAGAGGCAGCTGGCGACTCCACATGTATCGGAGGAGGCATGTGGTAGTCTGCAGCCCTCCCCGGATTGGCAGAGGCGGTAGAGCAGCTACCGGGATGGCTGGGAAGAGTGGGGTCATTGGAAAAAAAAAATCCCCCCCCCAAAAAAATCTGGAGGCCAGGTTTCTTCTCTATCGGTAGGAGCCAAGTTGCATAATACTACCAGGCATCTTCACCTCAGCTGGAGACGCTGTCCATACACCGCTGCTGAAATGTTTGGGTGAGATGAACGAATGCTGGCGCAGCGGCCAACACCTTCCTACTCCAGCAGGAAAACGGACTGAAATGTGATGATGATGATGAGGCGACGCTTCTGTCACACAGCTAATCTACCACCGTTGCAATCCATAACGCAATAAAGTTTGATGCAGTAGTTTATACCACATCAGATTGCACGTGTTGGCTTTGGTCTGAGGATGTCCCAAAGTGATGAAGGCTGCTACACCTTGTTTTGTAGTTCTCACCGCCAGGAGGAGGTGGGGACAGATTGGGGGGAAATCACAGATTTCAGCTGTATAGGCCAATAAGCTTTGAGTTAAACTCCTTTATTGGGCCATCTAATGGAAAAGAGATGGCAGAACACAACGACGAGGTGAGAGTAATACCGCTTAATTGTGTTCTCTGTCCAGGGGATAATCCATCCTGCGACTCGCAGAGGAAAAGATAATTATCACAGGAGATGATGGAGTGGGTTTACTCCAGACTGGACCCACGCTGATGAGTCAGCCCGTTCTCCATCAGCCAGGGAGCAATATCCAAACCTCTCCATTGTGTAATATTAATATATATATATGTAAAGTGGCACGGTGGCGCATTGGTTAGTACGGTCGCCTCACAGCAAGAAGGTCCTGGGTTCGAGCCCCGGGGTAGTCCAGCCTTGGGGGTCGTCCCGGGTCGTCCTCTGTGTGGCGCCTGCATGTTCTCCCCGTGTCTGCGTGGGTTTCCTCCCACAGTCCAAGGACTAGTAGGTCAGGTGAATCGGCATTACTAAATTGTCCCTAGGTATGAATGTGTGTGTGTGTGTGTGTGTGTGTGTGTGTGTGTGTGTGTGTGTGTGTGTGTGTGTGTGTGTGTGTGTGTGTGATGGCCTGGCGGCCTGTCCAGGGCATCTCCCCGCCTGCTGCCCAGTGACTGCTGGGATAGGCTCCAGCATCCCCGCGACCCTGAGAGTAGTATAAGCGGTTAGGATAATATGTGTGTGTGTGTGTGTGTGTGTGTGTGTGTGTGTGTGTGTGTGTGTGTGTGAGTGAAAGTGTGTGGGCTGAGTCGTGCCCAAATCTGTTTCCAATCACTGAAATGTGAAGCAGGCGCGGCGCGCCCGGTGCTGTGGTGGAAACGTAACGCTCGGCTCCAGACATTTTGTGCAGCCGGGGAGCTGTAATTAGGGCAAAGCGTTTGAGCACATCTGGGCCATGTGGGTCCCGGGCGTTTAACATAATATCCCCTGATTGACAGTAAACCGGGGAAACAAACACAACACATCTGTCAGAGTGCATCAACCCCCCCCCCAGCCGGTGCACTCGGAGGTCAGATCATCTGGCAGATTTTAGACGACAGCCGAGCGTCAACTCAAACTCAAAGCGGGCGCGGTGATGATGACTGAAAAATGTCAAACGTGCATCCACCCACACACACACACACACACACACACACACACACACACACACACACACACACACACACACACACACACACACACACACATTCCCTCCTCCGCCAGATCTGCCGGTGTCCAACGCCGTTCTTGGAGCGCTCGGGTGACGGTACGCGGAGTCGTCCGAGGTCAGATCCCATCCCCGCTCGGTAAAGGAGTGCCGAGCGATGCAGAGAGAAGAGAGGAGCGGGCCCGGGTCTTCTTTGAAGGCAAGTTGAACCCACTTCTCACGTCAGATCAGCCGTCACGATGGCTCCGCCGTCCTGGCGGCTGAACCTGTGACAGGCACCCACAGATGTTGCTCAGCTTAATTATCTGGGGAGTATTTGATGTAGGTAAACAATAGGCAGCTG
Source organism: Lampris incognitus (assembly GCF_029633865.1). Taxonomy (NCBI): domain Eukaryota; kingdom Metazoa; phylum Chordata; class Actinopteri; order Lampriformes; family Lampridae; genus Lampris; species Lampris incognitus. The sequence goes on from NC_079231.1 coordinate 14,523,835, forward strand.
GCGTCTCGGTTCTCCTTGTTCTTCCGGCAAGACACCTTTTGAAGGGGGCTCTGACTCGCCTCTCGCCCCCCCTCCCCCTCCCCTCCCCCCGCCAATTCCAAACAACAAAAGTTGTTTACTTTCACAATAAAATATGCCTATTACGCAGCATCAAAGTATGACACAGTGGGATTATTTTCATTTGCTCATCCACAGGAAGGGCGCTTTGAGCTCGGCTACTCAAAGGAGTTTCACTAGTCATGGAATTTGTATCCGGGGCGGGGCGGGGCGGGGCGGGGCGGGGCGGGGAGGGGGACGGGGGTGGGGGGGTGCCAAACTTCGGCTCCTTCGCTGTGCCGCAACACTTGATTAACTTGAAAAGTGGAAAATTAACTTGATTGCCGTCAGTCCATGTAAAAAAGAAAAATGGAGGAAGCGTGACGGGAGAGAATGAGAGAGGGGGAAAGTCGGTGATGTGCAGAAGAAGAAGTGTGTGACTGCATGCACCCTAGCTGTGTGTGTGTGCACGCGTGCATGCATGCATGCGAGTGTGTGTGTGTGTGTCTGTGCACATGTGGATACGTGGTTTTACTATGCCGGCCGGGGAGACGCTTTGCTGCAGTGAGTCCTTCCCGAACACATCCGTTCAGCCGGGCCGCTACTCCAGCGATGCGCTTTTGTATGTTCATTAAATTCTGCGGAGCTAATTAAAATCTATTTGACATCCGCAGGGAGACATTTGCACAGCTTGCAGGGCTGCACAAACAATTCACAAACACCCATGCTAAGGTCCTGCACACTGCAGGGGCCGGGGGGGGGCGGGGGGGTGCCATTACAGTACGCCAGGAATGGCAAGGTGAGCAAATAATGCAACCGGCATTCACGTACCATTCTTCTGCCCAGCACAGTAGAAAGGCCTTGGTATCAAGTTTTACCTGTGGGTTATCTGGATTCGCCTGACTCCACTCCGCATTTATATGAATTTAGACTATGCCGTTATACGTAACTGGGCTTGTCTAGCCTTTTTTGAGGGGGGGGGGATTTTTCCCCCTTTTCCTCCCCAATTGTATCTTCCAAGCCATCCCGGTCGCTGCTCCGCCCCCTCTGCCGATCCGGGGAGGGCCGCAGACTACCACATGCCTCCTCCAGACTACCACATGCCTCCTCCAGACTACCACATGCCTCCTCCTGACTACCACATGCCTCCTCCAGACTACCACATGCCTCCTCCAGACTACCACATGCCTCCTCCAGACTACCACATGCCTCCTCCAGACTACCACATGCCTCCTCCTGACTACCACATGCCTCCTCCAGACTACCACATGCCTCCTCCTGACTACCACATGCCTCCTCCAGACTACCACATGCCTCCTCCAGACTACCACATGCCTCCTCCTGACTACCACATGCCTCCTCCAGACTACCACATGCCTCCTCCAGACTACCACATGCCTCCTCCAGACTACCACATGCCTTTTCGCCTGACAGTGAGGAGTTTGGCCAGGGGGACGTAGCGCGTGGGAGGATCATGCTATTCCCCCCAGTTCGCCCTCTCCCCCGAACAGCCACCCTGACTGACCAGCGGAGGTGCTAGTGAAGCGACCAGGACACATACCAACATCCGGCTTCCCACCCGCAGACACGGCCGATTGTGTCTGTAGGGACGTCCGAGCAAGCCGGAGGTAACATGGGGATTCAAACCGGAGATCCCTGTGTTGGTAGGCAACAGAATAGACTGCTACGCCACCCAGATGCCGATATTGTCCAGCTTTTCTGAAGATGTTAAATTGAGGTTGTTGGATTTCACAGACACAGTCTATGTCCTTGGCTGTAACTTTAACCTACTGGCTGACCCATGGGTGTAGGTTTTGTTTAAATATGGGGGGGGCACATTAAGGGGGGAGCCTGGGGGTCCTCTCCTTGGAAATTTGGAGCATCAATTACTTCATTTCCTGCATGCTAGTGAATTTTTATGCACCAATTTGTGCCTTTCCTGCATCGGTTTATGGTGGAAATGTTCTTTACTTATGTAAATGAAAACGCAGAATTCAGGCACCAGGTGAGAATCCAAAATATAATGGAGCATAACGCAGTAGGGCTCTCAGGCATTCTGTATTGCGTTCAAATATTTATTCTCCTGCAGATCAACTTTTCTCCCTAAATATTACCCCTGCTAAGTCAACACGCATATAGGCAAGATTTACTCTTCTGCCCTCTTTTGTGTCTTTTGTTTGGGGGAAGCAACTTCTTTAAATGTGCATGCGGCTCCTATTTACATCAGTGATAAATTAATCTATTTTAATTTATTTCCAAACCCACGGACTTTAATAGCTCATGTGCGTTTCAGCAAGATTTCTGCTCACCCCTAAAACTTTACACTCTCTAAACCACAACTACTAAAAGCACCGACATAGGTAATTCCTATTAATTTAGCGCTAATTAGAATCATGCTAAAAGAGGTCCGACCTGCAGCCCATTCCACAGTTGTAGACCTAACTCACAAACTTTCCTTAATAGCCTCAAAACATTTTCTCATCTCGGATCGCACTGAAGCAGGGGGACCCGGTTTCTGTTTGTAACAAAAACAATTGCAATTGACAATTATATTTTTATTCTGAGTTGATCCACTGTGGACATGTATGCCCTTTTCCATTTATACCATCCCCAGGCTGGGAAAACACTTTTTTAAAATGTCAAGCCGTTTCAGTGACCATGGGAAACCTGACTACGGCATATTAACTCGTACCTGTTTGTCTGCCTCCCTCTCTCCGCCTCAGTGACTGCTACTTCCTGCATAAAGTTCACATTTTATCAAGATTTAAACTGCCGTTATTCGTACGGTCGTATTATCCCTGAGTAGTTTAATGTAACCCGTGGAGAAATAAAACGAGAGTTGTGTTAATTGCTTCACTCACTTCAGCCGCACTCTCCCTGACTCCTGTGATGTCTTGTCAGAAGGAATTATGAATTACCCAACAAATAACTACAGTTAGGTGACTATAACTAGATGACTGCTTGTGGTCAAGAGTGAATTGAATAAACGCATTCCACAGTTGTAGGACTTGACTCACAAACTTTCCTTAATGGCCTAAAAATGTTTTCTAATGTCAGGTTGCACCATGTTCATGTTGAAAACACCTACTATTTAACACTGTTGTATGAATTTATAATTCATAATGTCAATAAATTGCTGTGCAGCTAATGCTGGATTAGCTTGTCTGCTGCTAGCTTAGCTAGCTAGCAAGCTTTTATGGACAGGCAACATTATCTTAAGATTAGTTAGCAAACTAGCAGGGCCGGCTCTAGCCACTGTGGTGTCCTCGGCGAGAAGAACCCCCCCCCCCAACACACACACACACACACACCACCACCAAGTTACTCCACCTGTAGTGCCTCATCACCACCCACTCATTCTACAATAAAAAAAAATATGGACAACGAATATAAGAAGTTGCAATTGTTCAAAGAAAAAAAATGATATTTTTATTTTTATAAATTAAAATTACTACTCAAATGAACGAATCACACGTCAAAGAATGAATTGTTGAATATTACCAACTACCTTTACATGTTAGTAACATCCCAGGATAGATAGATAGATAGATAGATAGATAGATAGATAGATAGATAGATAGATAGATAGATAGATAGATAGATAGATAGATAGATAGATAGATAGATAGATAGATAGACATTTACTTTACAGTGTCTTCATGTAATACAGAGCCTATAAAAACTTGCATTAAAATAAATTCTGCTGAAGTTCTCTGTTAGACAGAGACAGATGAGTACGACAGAGAGAGACAGGTAGGGAGACAGGCAAACAGAAAATAAAGAGGCAGACACAGATGGAGGTAGACAGTGATTGAATTCAGTTGTGGAAGTTATTCGTTTCAGTTTTTCAGATATGACTTTAGACTTAGGCAACTCAGATCTTGGGGATGTTGAAGCATGGCTGTTGGCTTTGTCCATTACAGATGGACGGTGACTTCTTTCATAAAATCTTGGTTTCATCTCATCTGCCTTGCATCTAAATTCATTCAGTTCTGAGCGATTTCTCCTCGGTCGTAAGAATAGCCCCTTAGGTATGAGCTATGTCACGTGGTTTGAGTGGTTGCTACTGTGGTGGATGGAGGGTATTGCGTTCCATGAGCCTCCTGTAGCTCGCAGTATGAGTGCATCTGTCCTGGTATTTAGAGATGGTAATGTCCAGAAAGTTGACAGTGTTGATGTTATTTTCCATTGTGAATTTTAAAAAAGAGCTACGGGGGGGGGGGGGGCGTCCAGGTGGCATGGTGGTCTATTCCGTTGCCTACGAACACAGGGGTTGCCGGTTCGAATCCCCGTGTTACCTCCCGCTTGGTCAGGCACCCCTACAGACACAATTGGTCGTGTCTGCGGGTGGAAAGCCGGATGTGGGTATGTGTCCTGCACTAGCACCTCCTCTGGTCGATTGGGGTGCCTGTTCAGGAGCAGGGGGAACTGGGGGGAATAGCGTGATCCTCCCACGCACTACGTCCCCCTGGCTAAACTCCTCACTGTCAGGTGAAAAGAAGCGGCTGGCAACTCTACGTGTAGGGGAGGAGGCATGTGGTAGTCTGCAACCCTCCCCGGATCGGCAGAGGGGGTGGAGCAGTGACAGGGACCGCTCGGAAGAGTGGGGTAATTGGTCGGGTACAATTGAGGAGAAAAAGGGCGGGGGGGAAAAAATACAAAAAACCAACAAAAAAAAGCTATGAGAATTCACACGTCTGAAACATTTTGAGTTCTTCCACTGTGCAACTCCAAAACATCACAACATCGTCTAAAAACCTTTTCCACAGTTTTATCTTTGTTCTGAATGGATTCATGTGTGTTGTAGATGACCTCTTCCTCCCAGTGTGCCACCACAAGGGGACGCATATGATGGAGCAGCCACCGTGCCCATAGCAGTCTACCTAGTCTGCAGGAGGTAATGGTCCTCAGACCTGAAATACTTCTTTGGTAAAACCAGGTTAAGCATTTCCAGTAACAGTTCATGGGGGGGGGGGGGGCTCTGGGGGTCTCTCTGAGAGAGCTATTTGGAGATCGAGGTTAAGGTTATCATTCGGGATACCAGTGTATATAAGCTTTCCACATCCGTGGATACAAGTGTTGTTGAGTTGTCTACAGTGTAGTTGTCAAGAAAACTGAGCACATCTTTCAAAAAAGAAGGTGTGGATATTATCAGGTCTTTCAGAAAAAAAGTCCACAAACTTTGATGGAGGTTCAGCAATGGATTATATGCCTGAGATAATGGGTCTTAGAGGGGGATTATTTTCATCTTTGTGTATTTTTGGGTTACCGTACAGTATTGGGAGTCCTTGGGTACTTTTCTGAGAGAGACTCAAGGTCTTTTTGTGAGATCCAGTTGCATTCCAGGGCATGTTTGAGAAGACTGTCGATTTCGTTTTTGTTTTCATTCACTGGGTTGTTTTTGAGCCCCTTGTAGGACTCGGTGTCTTCCACATGAATAAGCATCTTGGCCCGATAATAGTTTGCAGCCATAATCACAATACCCCCTCCCTTGTCTGCAGCTCTGATTGTGATTTCTGGGTTGTTCTTTAATTCTGTCAAAGCTTGACGCTGGGCCTTGTTGAGATTGTGATATTTTGATCCTCTGTCTTTCTTAATCATTTCATCCATGGCATGTTCTATTAGTTTACCAAAGGTGGTGATGATTGGACTTTGGCCCTCTACTAATCCAAGTCCAATCATCACCACCATCACCCCCCCACACACACACACACACACACACACATACACCACCACCACCACAGTACCCCACTAGTACTGCCTCATCACCACTCACTCATTCTATAGTAAAAAATATGGACGACAAACATCCGACACCACATTTTCAAGAATACGTATTTTTATTTTTATAGAATTAGTACTCGTCAAACAAACGAATCATGTATCAAAGAATGAATAAATTGTTAAATATAGATAGATATTTACTTTACAGTGTCTTCATCTAATGCAGAGCCCTTATTAATTGAAAAGCTCTGTAAAAGTTGGAAGAGCATAGCCTGTAAAAACCTCAATTAATAAAACTCAGCTGAAGTTCTCTGCAACAGCTGTTAGACAGAGAGAGATGAGTATGACAGAGAGAGACAGGAGACAGACAGACGGGTCTGTGACTCATCTATCAACTCCACAAACAGTCGAGGGAAATTTGACATTTCGGTGCATGCGCTGTGTCCTCTGACGGGGTTGACTTTATGATTTATTAGAAAATGATGTCGGAGGCGTTGTTGCGTCAATGAGTAACGTTATAATGGTTTTTCATGAAAGTCCTCTGCTTCTTTCATGTTTTTATTGGGGGGGGGCACACACACACATATGTATGTGTTCTAAATATTGTGGGGAAAGTATCCCCCCCAAAATCTACGCCTATCCTTCTTTAGACTCCATAAACACTGACCGCTCTGTGCGCAGAATTGCTTCTTCTTACTTTAAGATCTTCCTCCAAGAACTAAACCTGGCCGATGTCCGGCATGTGAGAAAACCAATAACCACAGATTTTTTTTTCCTTTTGCCACCATTCCTTCACAAGAATTGATTATATTTTCATTTCTCCACTTTTTGTGAAACATATTCCCCATGCTGCTATTTTGCCTATGGTTCCATCTGTTCATGCTCCAACTCTGATCTCCTTTGAGTCCACACCAGATTCTTCAGGTTTTAAACAATTGGAACAACTAGCCTCTATTGATACCATTAAGAATGCGGATAGTGATTTGTGTACTCCCCCATCGCAAATCCATCTTACTTTTACTTCTTTTTATTCAAAGCTATACACTTCAGAAGCCCCTCAGGACAATACAAACGTGCTGTCTTTCCTTGATGCCCTGGTTCTCCCGGTCCTTTCCAACCAATAATCTGGCTCTTTGGATTTCATTATTACTTTAAATTAACTAGACTCTACGCCAAAATCAAAATCCCCAGGCCTGGATGGTATTCTCCCAGAATTAAAAGGGACCCTATAGGACTTGATTGGGCCTACCCTTCTAGATTCAACTTTTCTCTCTCAAAAGCACTTCTCTCTTCTTCTGAAAAAGGGCTAAGAACCCTGTGAAATGCTCCAGCTACAGGCCTTTGTCAATTTTGAATTGATACCTTAAATTATGTTCTGGGAAGGTGACTGGACACTGTAATTGATTCTTTGGTCCATCCTGGTCAGGCTGGCTTTGAAAAAGGGTGACTAACTTCAGACAACCTCCGCCGCCTTTTACATGTCATAGACGCTGCACCAACACAGCATTCACCCTGTGCCATTTTCTCATTGAAAGCTGAAAAAAACCTTTGACCGGGTGGAGTGGGAGTACATGTGGGCAATTCTCAAGAAATTTCATTTCGGACTGGTCTTTATTTATATGGTCCGTACTCTATATTCTAGTCCCATTGCACATATTCAAACTGGACATCCAGGCACCTCAGAATTTGTGCTACACACATCTACTAGACAAGGTTGCCCTTTCCCCAGGTTTGTGAGCTCTCGCTAGAACCTCTAGCACTAGCTATTAGGGGATACATGAGGATGTAGCCTATTACAATCAAAGGTACAGTGCATAGTGTCTCGCTCTATGCAGATGACACTTTGTTGTATCTGACAGATGTTCATAATTCTATCTCACACGTACTGAATCTCTGAAACCTTTGGCAAAGTTTCTAGTTGTACAATTAATTGGTCAAAATCTGTTTTGATGTTCCTTAACAATTCTGCAATCAAACTTCCTTTCTTGTCTGTGCCAGTTCCCCTGGATAACAGCGGATTTACTTATCTTGGCATCTTAGTTAGACTAAAATTCTCCACCATTGTCAAAGATAATTACAATACAGTTCTTCAAAAAATCCCATCTGATCTAAACAAATGGTTCCCCCTCCATCGCCAGATCTCTGTCATTAAAATGAATGTGTTACCTCATATACAGTTCCTCTTTTCTGTGCTACCACTGTCCTCTCCTTTAAATTTCTTTAAAGACATTAATGCTCTGTGCAGGAATTTTGTTTGTAATGGAAAATCTCCTAAGATCAGTCTATCTACACTCAAGTGACCCAACTTAATAAGAGGCCTTGCTCTCTCTAACTAAGCCTTTCAACTCTGAGCTTTCAAGATCTGTCTGGAACCACCCTCCAACATGCCCTGGCTTTGACATGTCCTACCAGAATCAAGGGCTTACCTTTTTCTGGTGTGAAATATAGGACAATGCACTAATGTTTTGGCTTTATCATCTCAAACACCTTGACTATCTGGCACGAGATTGAGAAATATTTATTAGTAACATGTAAATTTCACGATGAATCCCCTACCTGGAATAACAACCTATTTCTTTCTGACTCCATTCCTTTCTATTTCACTAGCTTGGCCAAGCAAGGTATCTATAATACATTTAAAGGCATTTTTTCATCAAGATGGTCTACATACCTTGTCTGACCTGAAGGACTCATATTCCCTTCCAGGTTCACCTTGTTTTTTTGTTTTTGTTTTTTTATCTCAGGCCCATACTGCTCTGAAAACTCATGGTGTGCCTTGGAACTCCTACTCCTGTTCTCTTTTTAGAAGATCATCTCTCCTGTCAAATCTTCTGATAATTAGTCCACACATAATGTTAACACTCTCCCTGTTACTAACAGATGGAAAGGAGATCTCAGCCATACTTTATTGACATTGGACTGGAATAATATATGAAGTAATGTGTTCTCCTCTTTGAAAAACTTTGCTCACCAGCTAATTCATTTCACATTTGCACATCGGTCCTACTTTACTCCTGACCACAGATTTAAAATGAGGCTCTCCCAAGCAGGGAACTACATGCACATGTTTTGGCTATGTGACGCTGTTCCAGACCTGTGGCAGTACATGTCACTACTACTACTTTCGGCTGCTCCCGTTAGGGGTCGCCACGGCCTATCATCCGTTTCCATTTCTTTGTGGCAATACATGACAGAGGTCCTTAAAAAGATTCAAGATCATGATATTCCATGCTGTCCCACTCTTCTCCTTTTTTGGTACAATCCAAACAAGTTTTCTGACCCACCAACAACTTAAAAGTCTTGGCTGCTTCAATGGCAGTTAAAAATATCTATTTTGAAGAGCTGGTTTGAGCCCATAATTCACGTTTTGTTGACATCCATATTCTAGAAAGATCCACCACTAAAATGAATGGAGCATGTACTTCAACTTAACTGGTCTCATGCTATTTCAGCAATTCAAACTTCAATATAAAATATTTCATCTCCACAATAACCATGTGATTGGTAACCATACTATATAACTGTATTTCATTTTATCATTGACTGATCTTTGTAGCCATTATTTACCGTTTTCTCTCATGTAATCTGTTTCATACTCTCTCTCTCACACCCTATGTACTTGTATGACACCTGAAACAGTTTCATTTCTCTAATAAATAACTGTTCAAAACAAAACAAAACAAAAAAAGAAACCGGGCTTGTCCACTACAGCATTCTTTTCATATTCTTTTCCATTTAGTTTGCAGGAATTAACATTTGAATGAAAGAAAAGTAGTCTGCAGTATTGGTCTGTTGAAAGAAAAGTAGGCTGCAGTATTGGTCTGTTGGAACATATGGTCTTCAGGGACTAGAATATTTTAAGTTTCATCAGAAGTAGTTATATGTGCATTTTATATATCTCCATTCAACTTTAAGCTAGTTAATGAATATCATGCAAATAATGATAATGCCTTCCTCAGTGATGCTTCTTTCTGTAATTCGAGGTGGTGATTGCTGAGGATTTATAATTGACAATATAATATACTTTTACACCATGTCATTAATCATTAATTATCTGCATATTGGTGCCAGTGTTTTAATCAGTGGTTATTTCATTTTGGAATGAGACTCTTTGGATTAATTTGATCATGTGATTAATTTCCTGATTGAATCGGAAAATGGCAGGCTCAAGCCAAATATACGAAGTGAAATATTAGTGGCGAATTGGTGACCCTCCGGGCGTCCTTTCAGACACAATTGGCTGTGTCTGCAGGTAGGAAGCCAGATGTGGGTATGTGTCCTGGTTGCTGCACTAGCACCTCCTCTGGTCGATCGGGGCGCCTGTTCAGGGAAAACTGGGGGGGAATGGCATGATCCTCCCATGCGCTATGTCCCCCTGGCAAAACTTCTCACTATCAGATGAAAAAAAGTGGCTGGCAACTCTACATGTATCAGAGGAAGCATGTGGTAGTCTGCAGTGCTCCCCGGATCGGCAGAGGGGGTGGAGCAGCAACCGGGATGGCTCGGAAGAGTGGGGTGATTGGCTGGATACAATTGAGGAGAAAAGGGGGGGGGGGATCCATCCATCCATCCATCCATCCATTATCTGAACCACTTATCCCGCTCTCAGGGTTAGGGGGATGCTGAAGCCTATTCCAGCAGTCATTGGGTGGCAGGTGGGGAGACCGCCCAATGACTGCTGGAATAGGCTTCAGCATCCCCCCCCCACAAAAAAAAAAATTGCTGACCCTCGGGGAAGTTACCCTGGGAGAGACTGTGCAAAGCGATGGAAAAGACACATTCATGTGCACTGGATCCAGTAACACACCACTAGTCGGCTGAAGTTCACACTCAATAGTGTCATGCTGTTGCATGCCACACTGAACACTGAGCTGATACCCGTCAGACAAACTGGCCATACAACGTCACAACACCTTGCATTTAAAACCAACTGATGTACAACTCCGCATCAACTCAGTCGGAGGACGGAAAGCTTATAGGGACGTGACCTTGGTGAAATATGTTCCTTATTCCTCCGCAGAGTGTGACGGCAAATCCTAAGCCATGCAAGTTGTTGAGTGTTTGTCACTTCATAAATGTCAGCAGAGTTGTCAAGCCCGAAACATGTGTCAGTGTGAGTCAAGGCTACCTTCTGTCTACCCTCCTCTTTGCTCCCATGATGCTCAGCCCAAGGCTGATTAGGGCTGTTGTTGCTCTGACGCCCGCATCATTAAGAGCCTAATCACTACGGGTACTCCACACATGACTGTGTGCACACACACACACACACACACACACACACACACACACACACACACACACACACACACACACACACACCAGGACACTGACAAGCCTGATGTAGAATTTCTTGACAATCCTCACAAACAACCAGTGAGGAAGATTCAAAATGGCGGCCACGTGTCTGGTATGAGAAAAACAGGCTTACAAGGATGTGCTCCTCACTAAAATATCCCCCCCTTTTCTCTGAAATACCACCCCCGCTCCACCCAGAATACCCGTCTCTCTCTCATACAGATTAGTTTGATGGTAATGTCAGCCCGTTTCTTTTAATTTGCTCCCAACAACCCACCCGGGCTGCAGCAGCTCTGCAGAGGGGGCAAAGGAGCGCACATGGAGAGGGAGAATTGTTTTGAAAAAACATGCAAAGGAGCCGCATAGTCATATCAATGGATGTAAGCTATTCAAGGATAAAGAGGTGATTATTGTGTATTTTTATGGGCGACCGAACACAGCCCTGGAAAAGCCTTGACGAGGGTGCAATCTAACTCGCCTCCATCGGTGAAAAATTAATGACGGATAAATTATCCGAATCAATTTCAAGCCCAAAAAACACATTGCATGCCAGCGCCACCCATTCTCTATACAGACTCAGAGACGGGGGACATCCTCACACTGTGCGAACTGCGAAATCTGCCGGCATCCCGTAACAGCTCTGCACGCTCACTTCCGACACGTGGCGTGTGTGCAACGGGAATAAAGGAATATGAGACATTTGGGGGGGGGGGGGGGGGGCTTGGGAAAGTGATGGCTGAACCCTGTGGTGGATAACAAGCGTTCTGCTCCGACCCCAGCTGCACACGGCCTGCGAGGACTCCTTCCTCCCTCTGCCAGAGCTGGAGTACATATTGCAGGGGTGTATTGTGTGTGACAAAGCTGTCACGAGTATCAAGCCTGTGTGTGGTGAGTCAATAGACTGTGGTAAAGTGTGTGCGTGTGTGGGTGGGTGAGTGGGTGGTTGGGGGTGGTGAAAGGCTGAGAGGGGCGGGAGGGTACTCTCTGTTGGAATGACAGCTCGCCTGGCTGGGCTGGGCTGGGCTGGGTTGGGTTGGGGTTGGGGTGGGGTGGGGCGGGGGGGACAAGCAGCTGACAGTGATGGAGGAGGAGGAGCGCCACTCCCAGTCATCAGCGACTCTCATGAAGTTGCCCGGCGCCGGAAGAGCCAGGTTGCGGAGGGATTTGTGTGACAAAACCAGATAACGCAAGGGGGAGATCAATGTCCGGTAGGTTCTTTTTCCCATTTTTGGCAGGGCGGGGGGGAGGTGGGGGGTGGGGGGGTGTTACAATACAGGGATGCCGCCTGACATACACGTGCGCCCAGTGAAAGTAAGAGCAAACACAAGGCACTCTGAAAGACTGTACGCACATCGCCGCTTAGCATGGATATAGGTCACGAGGCATTAAATCCCCCTTGTTCATCAACTGCCCCTCTACGAACACCACACACACACACACACACACACACACACACACACACACACACACACACACACACACACACACACACACACACACACACACAGATCAAGGACACTCGTGTGCGCGCGTACACACACACACACACCCGTACGCACACTTCCCAACAGACTGCCGTCACCTCATCATGCACCATCTGTCCTCCAAAAGCCGGGCTATCAAATCCATCAGGGTCTCGCAGGTCAGCCTCCACAGGGTTGCCAGATGCACGTGAACCAACCGTCTGACAATGCCCAATTCTCTACCAGCGGCAAAACCCACAGCCGAGGCCCGGCCTGGGACGGTCCCGGTCCGACTCTTAGCGACTACTGCAATCCTCTTATCCTTTAAGTTCGACAGAAAAATAATATAAAACAAAAACCGGGTTTTATTCTGAGTTGCTTCAGGCGGCTGTGTGGGAGGGAGAGAGAGAGAGAGAGAGAGAGAGAGAGAGAGAGAGAGAGAGAGAGAGAGAGAGAGAGAGAGAGAGAGAGAGAGAGAGAGAGAGAGAGAGAGAGAGAGAGAGAGAGAGCAGGAGAGAGAGAGAGAGAGAGCAGGAGAGAGAGAGAGAGAGAGAGAGAGAGAGAGAGAGAGAGCAGGAGAGAGAGAGAGAGAGAGCAGGAGAGAGAGAGAGAGAGAGAGAGAGAGAGCAGGAGAGAGAGAGAGAGAGAGAGAGAGAGAGAGAGAGCAGGAGAGAGAGAGAGAGAGAGAGAGAGAGAGAGAGAGAGAGAGAGGACAACTGCAGAGGTTCAGGAATAACAAACCCACCGTGCGTTTGCACCGCAGACCTTACGTGTCGTATAAACAGGCTGAATAATCACACTCAGATGAAGAGTAAATATCACAGTGGGGAGGATGAGCCGGGATATGATTTGGGGTTTCCAGCGTGTGTGTGACTGTAATACGTGGAGAGGATTCATCCGCTCAGATCCTGTGTGGCCTGGCGTGCACGTGATAGTCAGAGCTTCCTCAGCTTGGACGCTGGCCTCTGATATTGTTTCTATGGCACGCACAGTTAGGACCAATGCGTACATGCTAAAAATGGATTTAGCGTCCGGGTGGCGTGGCGGTCTATTCCGTTGCCTACCAACACGGGGATCGCCGGTTCGAATCCCCGTGTTACCTCCGGCCTGGTTGGGCGTCCTTACAGACACAGTTGGCTGTGTCTGCGGGTGGGAAGCCGGATGTGGGTATGTGTGCTGGTTGCTGCAGTAGCGCCTCCTCTGGTCGGTCAGGGCGCCTGTTTGAAGGGGGAGGGGGAACTGGGGTGAATAAGGTGATCCTCCCACATGCAGCATCCCTCCTGGTGAAACTCCTCACTGTCAGGTGAAAAGAAGCGGCTGACGACTCCACATGTATCGGAGGAGGCATGTGGTGGTCTGCAGCCCTCCCGGATCGGCAGAGGGGGTGGAGCAGCGACCGGGACGGCTCAGAAGAGTGGGGTAATTGGGCCGGATGCAGTCGGGGAGAAAAAAAGGGGGGGACCCCCCAAAAAAAGAAAACTGCTCAGTATTATGGCTCCTAATGGCGTGTTATCCCTGCAACATAGTATATTGGGAGATATGATGTCAGATTGGGAATTTTCCCCTTTTCCCTGCATGCATTAGGTTTGCAAGGTCTAAAATAGTGACCGTTTCACTTCAGCATAATAGATTTCCGTTGGAGAGGGTTTATTTGGACAGGGTTCTGCATTTTGTGATATGCCGAGCTCCTGATTATAATTGGATGTCTTTAATTCAGACGTGAAAAAATGAGTGATTTGATTCCAATGCACTTTTAAGTGTTTACAGTTAATTGACTGAATTCAAATGAAGCATCCGCGTGCATCCCATTAGCATTCAACTTCAGCAACACACACGGGCCACGCTTTGCTTTGCCAACATTTCCGAACGGCGCCGCTGCAAAATACGAGGTCGGTGCCGAACTCGGAACAAAACACGCATACAAAATAATGCAACAGCCTTTTGATGGCTTTTTTTCCTCCCCTCCTGCTCTGAATTGGGGGGGAGGGGGGGATTTTATCCCAAAGTGACAACCTTAATGTGTTTTTGGCTCAAGCTGGGGACGAGGACGGGCCTGCAAAACGCTGTCAAACAGACCGAGAGGCTACCCAATGAAGCGGGTCAGACACGAGAGGAGGGAAAGGGCCCTCGCTGTGGAATAAGAAGTGCGCAGGAGTTGTGTGAGGCAACAGCAGATCGAGCTGGTTGAAATTTCACCCAAAAAAAAAAACCCACAAAAAAAACCAACACAACCTCTGTTCCCGTTCTCAGCCCAACTGATAAGCACGCACAAACTCGAGTACTTTCACCTTAGATGTTCATTCTTACCTAAAATAGGGTGGGGGGGGGGGACACAAATCAATCACCCTTCAAGGAGATACGAGAACTGACCTCTACCCCAACACGGACGAGGTGAGCGCCGGTGTAACTCGCACTTAACTCGCACTCGTCCATCCACTCCACCTCTACTGCTCATGTCGGACAAAGAAATGCTACTTTTTAAGAAGTCCCTCGAAACCCGGACCTTACTCCACCCAAATAAAACGCCAGATTTTTGCAGCTTCACCGCGGAAGGCCAGAGAGGTGAGACGGCGTACGAGCTAATTTTATTGCAACTGCTAACGCTGGAAGGGAAATGATCGCTGAAAGGCTATTGATGCAAAAAAGAGTGTCTCCTTTTGTTGGAGTGTGCACAGCAGATTGGCACTTTATAAAGTGGGGTTTCTCCGCGCTCCAGCTATAATGCCGCTTCGAGAGAGCTGAAAAGGCCCCAAAATATTACATAATGAATCGATACTGTGCAAACATATAACCGTGTCGAGGCAGCCGCCGCTAATCCTCTTTGTTGCCGAGTACCGGAGCTCTCCGAGGCACCGGGTCCCACACGCAAGCCGACGGGTTTTTCAAAGAGAGCACTGAAAACCCCCCCATTCCTACACCAAACGCAGTGTAAAAGAAAAAAAAAATCGATGCGCCACAGTCGGCTATAATTGGGATATGCAAACCACGTCTAAATAATTGCCAGAGAGGCTTTAGTTGATTTACTGCGGCGGCACTGGGGTTTGCCTTACGAGATGAGCTCAGAGTGATTTGCCCCTCGATAATGGATCCATAATTGGCCGGCCGGCACGCCCCGCTTTTTCAAATTCAATACAAAAGTTGTCAGGGTCGCCGCCAAAAGGGAGGCATGCAGGGTGGATGTCATCAGCCTTTTTTCTTTTTTGGATCCCCCCCACCCCTTTTTTTCTCCCCAATTGCTTCCGGCCAATTACCCCACTCTTCCGAGCTGTCCCGGTTGCTGCTCAACCCCCCTCTGCCAATCCGGGGAGGGCTGCAGACTACCACATGCCTCCTCCCATACATGTGGAGTCGCCAGCCGCTTCTTTTCACCTGACACTGTGGAGTTTCACCAGGGGGACGTAGCGCCGGGGAGGATCACGCTATTCCCCCCCCAGTTCCCCCTCCCCCCTAAATGGGCGCCCCGACCGACCAGAGGAGGCGCTAGTGCAGCGACTAGGACACACACCCACATCCCAGCTTCCAACCCACATACACAGCCAACTACGTCTGTAGGGACTCCAAACCAAGCCAGAGGCAACACGGGGATTCGAACCGCCGATCCCCGTGTTGGTAGGCATCGGAACAGACCGCTATGCCACCCAGACGCACCTCTTCAACAGCTCTCTCGCTCTCTGCTAGCTTAATTTTGCATCCCCGCTAGCTTTCGATTACTGCCTTTGGGCCAAACACCGCACTGTAGTTCAGCTGCACTGCCCTCTAGGTACCCCGGCGGGGGATTATTTATATCAAGAAGATAATTAGCAGAGATATTCAGTTTTCTCTGCCGACTTATTTTTACATGGTGCTATTAACATAATGTATGTGTTGATAAGCACACCTGGAGATGAGTAGTTTCCAGGCGGCGGTGGACAGAGGAAGACACAAGCGTCGATAAAACAGATCAATTACATGAATTCAGAGCCCCCCGGTGAATTGGAGTGGAGAGGCGCTCTGGCGAGAAATATATGCACATTCATTACGATTCAGACGGGTTAATTAGGGAGAGAACAAACAGTAGACGCCTCCACACTTCTGTCTTCGCAACATCAAAGCGCCGTTGCCCCGTTTGGTGGTCGGCCATCTCTCTCTTCTCCGCTCCCTCTCTGCCCCCCGGTTGCTGCGCGACACCGCGCTTTAATCAGCCTCGCATCTGGGCAGCGCGCTCCCTCGCAGATACCATGCAAATGAGCTCGCTCTCCGGTTCACCGGCTCCGGCAGGCTGCGGGTCAGCCGGTGCCTGTTGTGCACCGGGGGGTCTGCGACACCGTGCAGTCAAGTTTCGGAAATCTGTCATCATAACAGATTTCAACCTCAGCTTGCCTGCCTGATTCGAGATCCTCTGCTTTTCCATCTGCCCCACTGGAACACGACATTTGACCTTTGACCCTCCACATCGCTTCGGCGACAGTATAGATGGCTGTGTGGGCTTGCTGATGGACCAAACAGCAAAATGACCTCCTTCCTCCACTTGTCCGTGGGCGGGCACCCGAGTCAGGGAATACTTGGGTCCACATAAGTCAAGTCCGATTTTTTATTGTATTGTTTTGCCCCCTTTTCCTCCCCAGTTGTATCCGGCCAAACGCCCCGCTCTTCCGAGCCGTCCCAGTTGCTGCTCCGCCCCCTCTGCCGATCCGGGGAGGGCTGCAGACTACCACATGCCTCCTCCGATACATGTGGGGTCACCAGCCGCTTCTTTTCACCTGACAGTGAGGAGTTTCGCCAGGGGGACATAGCGCGTGGGAGGATCACGCTATTCCCCAGCCCCCCCAAACAGGTGCCCTGACCGATCAGAGGAGGCGCTAGTGCAGCAACCAGGACACATCCGACTTCCCACCCGCAGACACGGCCAATTGTGTCTGTAGGCCCACCCGACCAAGCCGGAGGTAACATGGGGATTCGAACCACCGATCCCTGTGTTGGTAGGCAACGGAATAGACCGCCACGCTACCCGGACGCCCAAGTCAATTTTACTTGTATGCCCAATATCACAAATTTGCCTCAAGGGGCTTTACAGTAACACAACATAAGTCTTCTTTCCACCAATATTCTGTTTTGGCTGATAACTGTAAATTCAGGCTGATCTGCTGATCGCTTTTATGGTCATTACTGATATTTAGGGAAATGGTGTCTCCGAACCAATTACCGAGACAACAGCAGGAGACCTACTGTACACACACCGCGGTGCAGTGGTTAAAAGGTGACTACGAGACGGCTGCGACGGGTACGGAGCGATGCTAGTGGTAAACAGTAAACTACTTTAAAAGACAACATGTTTTAAATTGGATCCCTACGAGCCAAGATAGTCCAATCAATATGCAAATGAGCGCGACTCCTTACGAACCAGCGATTTAAGCAACAAGCTGTCGAACTTGGAGCCGCTCCACGGAGAACAAATGCAGAAAAACCTATGTTAAAGGTAGATGCAAATTGGAATTTGCCAAAAGATGAGAGCACATTTTCATATTCAGAGAGATGATTAATTTTGCAACAGTATAATGATCCCTTCCATAGAACAGCCCGAGCGACCTACGGCCTTCACAAAACCAGCTGCCTTGAAATCTGGATCGCCTCCGTTCATTCATAATGCACACGTACGTCTGTCCACACAGCTATTTCAGTGACTTACACCAAGTGTTCAGCTCGCAGTTACAGGCTGTATATAGTCACCATTAAATAGTGCAATTTATACTGTATTCAAAACTCCCCATTCAGGTTGATACCTACTCAGATATGTACGTCTCTATTCAGCGTTACGACGTTTCTTACCCACAGTGTGATTACGAGATTTAAGTCGATATTATTCAGATATGCTTCATTTGATGTAGATATGTTTCCTACCAGTAGTGCGTATACAGTGTTTCTCACAATGTGCATAAATACAGCACAGTAAAAGCCCATCATCTGCACACCTCTATTCTATCTTTTTTTTTGTTGCAAAATTATGAGTTCTGCTTTTTTTTGCAGTTTATACATAAAATACATATTCTTCCCTCAATTATTTTGCTCTTTCCCACTAAAATTAGACACTCGCCCCATCCTAAGAGTCTTAATGTGAGCGTGCCACTTATATAGAAAGGTTTTGTATATTTAAACGTAATTTTAAGCACATCTTGATTGTCATTCATTTTCTAAGATGCAGATTGAACGTTACTATGCAGATGACAGAGTGAAAGGAGTCTATGGCTGGAATGAGACTTATGTCACATTACGGTACATTACCGGAGTCCATGGTTTCTAAATTTGGAGAAGGCTGTTGATATGGAGTTGTTCTCAACAGGAACAACACGTTACAGGTTCGACTTTGACGCTGAAGATGGTTGAAGGTCTGAAAAGGTAGGAGGATGGATCATTATCCGCCATCATTCTGCTGTATTTCGACCTGTTATCTACCTGTGTGTCTCAGCCTGGACTGCGACACCCTCTGAGACTGTAACTGTGATTTAGATGTACATAAATAAACAAACCTAACTTTGGGGGAAAAGGATAGATTTGTGAATGCGAGCTTCAATTTATTTATTTTTTTGTCATCCCAGATAAGTGCAACTGCATATAACACAACCTTACATTTGAATCACGATACATTAATTACTCGTAAGCTTAAATAGGAAGAAAAAAAGGGAGGAAAATATGATTTCATCAATTTTAAGTAAAAAAAGAAGAAGAAAGAAGTCTATTTACCCTGATTTTCAATTCATTTGAATCTCCATTTAACTTAAATGGCACTGGATTGCTTCTTCCTGCAGCAAGAGTAAGTGGGATAACTTTTTTTTCCGGAAAGGCTTAAAAGGACAAAATAGTAATAATAATAAAAGCTTTATCTATATGGCACTTTGTTTTCCAACATAACAGACGTGTAAAGACACTTTTGGCCTTTTTATTAATCTGACTTTAGGGAAGTGTCTTCTGATTGCTTACATTTAGTTGTCAATGGAAACTGTCGACTTCACTCTCCCAACTCCTTTAACGAAAAGTACAAACCCTTACAAGGCAATAACGGCGTTAACGAACTCATTTAAACATTGCACTGTGAATGCTCAAGCTCATTTAATTAGACGGAGACTAATAAAAACCACTTCCCAGCAAGTGCTAGCCCACCACATGCCCTTCAATTAGTCTGTAAATGAAATACTTTTACATTTACTGAAAATTCAGTGAGTCACTTCCACTTGACTCCTCTTTCTGCGCGAGGGTATCGTCTCCTGCGCAACAGAGCCCACGAGACCGGATAGACGGGACAGC
Organism: Lampris incognitus; assembly: GCF_029633865.1. Taxonomy (NCBI): domain Eukaryota; kingdom Metazoa; phylum Chordata; class Actinopteri; order Lampriformes; family Lampridae; genus Lampris; species Lampris incognitus. Next base: position 14,543,631 of record NC_079231.1, read on the forward strand.
CCAAAAGAAAAAAAATGAGGGGGGGGGGTCACCTGCTGTTGCAGACGATGTTCAAATGTTCTCGCTCTCTTGCGAACAATGTGCAATTGTGTGAAAACCTGCACAGTCGGCTGGCTGGTGGTATAATCCCCGAGCAGCGGCTATTAGAGGCGATGTCCACCCTCATATTCTTCTCGCTATACCGCCCCCGTTTCCATTCGACTTCCGCCCTGATGCTGGAGCGACGGCGCGCAGATAAGAGCGCTCAGGTAATATCCCCTGACAGGAGCTTATGCCGCTCCGCCGGCGGAAGGAGGCGCCGTCTTTGATGTGGGCAAGAGGGAGGGAGCGGAACGATATATACGCGGCTTTTGTTGCAAGTCGTCCCCGTCTCCCGCCGTACCGGGGCGGGGGCGGGGGGGGGCAATGCAAATCTCGAAATTTACATGGTAGAGGCTAGTTCCCATCGATGCAGAGAACGGAAATGGAGTAGAGAACGGTCAACTGAGCATGCGCGAAATGAAACCACGCCTCCACACGCCCCGGGTAGCATCCAGGCGCTAGGATTCTAGGAAGACCCACCCCTACACTGCGTCTGATTGGCTAACTTATACATAACCCCGCCCTAACCCTAACCTACCCAAACAACGGAGGCGACGAGTACATGCGCATGCTCAGTTGACCGTTCTCTGCATCGATGGGAACTAGCCTCTACCAATTTTGGCAAAACGCGCCCGAATCGTGACTCGCAACGCGGCCGCGCGGCTGTCGGGAGTTCACGGTGTGCGGACCTATTTGAGCCCACCGCAACAAAGCTGCGAGGGCTGTTGGTTCCCCCCCCTTTTCAAGCGGCATTGTCATTCTCGGCTTGGATTGTCGTCGTAATCCAAACTTCTCGGGCATGTTAGAATCTTAAATTGTGCGTACGGTCTGAGGATGAAATACTAACGTCGTGCACACACTGTGATGTGTAGAGGACGGAGATGTTTGGAGGCTTAAAGATTTGAATTGCTGATGCCTAAAGACGAAGGTCAACTTGGGGAGGGGGGGGTTCTAACCCCAACCTCCAGCTATTCAACTGAGATCAGAGTAACCCTGAGCCACACATTACAGTCACGTGACTCCATCAGTATTAATGTACTTAAAAGTCAGTTATACAGAACTATTCAGCTACGCTGACACACCCGGTGTGATGGGTGGGGGCCCCGGGGGGCCAGGCCCGTCAATCCGGGAATCTGACCCCCCCCCCCCCGGAGAAATCAGCATTATTTTTCCATCCATCCTTCCATTATCCAAACCGGTTTATCCTGCTCTCAGGGTCGCGGGGATGCTGGAGCCTATCCCAGCAGTCATTGGGCGGCAGGTGGGGAGACACCCTGGACAGGCCGCCAGACCATCACAGGGCCGCTCCCTGAGTAGGCAACAGAATAGATCACTACGCGACATGGACACCCCCCCCCCCAGTTCAACTTCTTTTAGCAAAAAATGAGAGAATGCAGGGTGTCCGGGTAGCGTAGCGGTCTATTCCGTTGCCTACCAACATAGGGATCGCTGGTTCAAATCCCCGTGTTACCTCCAGCTTGGTCAGGCATCCCTACAGACAATTGGCCGTGTCTGCAGGTGGGAAGCTGGATGTGGGTATGTGTCCTGGTTGCTGCACTAGCGCCTCCTCTAGTGGGTCAGAGCGCCTGTTCAGGGGGGGAGGGGGAACTGGGGGGAATAGCGCGATCCTCCCACACGCTACGTCTCCCTGGCAAAACTCCTCACTGTCAGGTGAAAAGAAGCGGCTGGCGACTCCGCATGTATCAGAGGAGGCATGTGGTAGTCTGCAGCCCTCCCCGGATCGGCAAAGGGTGTGGAGCAGCGACCGGGACGGCTTGGAGTAGTGGGGTAATTGGCCAGGTACAATTGGGGAGAAAAGGGGGGGGGATGCAGTTGTAGTGGGCTGATGAATGAAAATATTGGACACAAAGACTGGAAACACATCTGCTGGTTGACGGGATTGTGAAACCTGCTTTCTTCCACACTGATGGGAGGATTATGGAGACATCACATGAATCCATACATCCACTACGTTACATGCAGCCATTGGCTTGGCGGGCTGGTTTTCCTGGTGTGGTGGAGTGGGGTGATGTTGTCACATGCTGCACACTGGGGCTGATAAACACAGGGCGACATGTGAACACCACAGGGTATCTGAACGTCCGTGCCAATGCGTTTCATCTCCTTGTGGCAGCAGGCCGCCCATCTGCGGTCGGGTTTCTTTCCGGATGTCGTCCAGTTGCACTGGGCTAAGACTTCATGGATGTTTTCACAAGCATGACGGTGAATTCGGTTAAATGCAGCGGCCCGCCCAGACACAAGCTCTCTAAATCCAATCGTCCATCTGTGGGGTGAGCGATTCAGAGCTGAGCCCCACCACCAGCCAACCCGACACGGATCTGTGGGAGGTGGAGTCAGCCCGGACCAGCGGCCCCCGGTGAAGCGCTTTCGGCACCGCGTTAAGAGCAAATGCATGTCCTGAGGAATCGACCCCGCTCCGAGGGCAAAAGGAGGAGCCACGCCGTAGTGGTGTTCCTCATGTAAAACACACTCGCTGTCAATTAAGCAGCATAACAAGCTTTCGTGTTCAGCAGTGAAAAATGGATGCTGCAAACCGGCGGTTTGTGTCCATTGTCGTTTTCAGCACCGCACAGAGGAGAGTCAGACAACAGTAGATAGCATGAAAGCAAATCAAGCTGCAGGAGAATTAAGTCGAACATTGCTAAGCTGCGATTAGTGCTTGTTCTTTTTTTCTCTTCTTTTTTTTTGTTTATTTCTTTTCCCTTTTTGTCGTGTGGCTCTGATTGCTGTACCGTGGGTCAACATTTTGGGAACAAACTGCCTTCAGCGTGGTATTAACGGAGCCAGACGCAAGGGGTTTTGTGGTTTCTCACTGACGCGAACCATAGAAATAATGCATTCGTGGTACAGAGAGGCCGTTCAGATGCAAACGTTCATCAGATGCCACACGGCTCTACTGTTGTACTCAACAACCTGGTAATAATTTGCATTAAAATCAGAATTCGCTACCTTCGACGGCTTTCCTTCATGTACATTTTTTTTTGCTCTTTTAAACCTGATCGAGAGCATCCTGAAGTAAGCGCGTCACCGCGCTGGCGGCGGGCTCACAGAGTGCAATCCCAGGAGTCGGCGGGGGAAATGGAGCATTCAGGTCTCCTGTGAGCGACGGAAACCGGCCGGCCAGAGACTGGAACCGCCGCAAAGCCACCGGCGCCGACAGCGAGGCCGCACTCCGGCACGTTGCCGTCAGAGATTACAGGCCGATGCTGCTGCGCTGCTCCACTTAGCCATCTCTGATTCAGATGTGTTTATCTTTTATTCTGCTTTTTGTTTTGTTTTTTACAATATGGCGTGCAATTATGTGCATTAGCCATTGCTTATCAAAGCTTTTACTCGTAGCAGCCTAGCATAAACGGCGAATGTGCCGTTTTTGATAGAGTGATGTGAGTGAGCCAGGTGGGTGGGCAGTGAGGAGGGTGGGGTGAGGAGGGTGGGGGGAAGGTGCTGCAGCCATCATCTGTTTCTGAAGAGCACAGGGAGCTCTATAAACGTGTCCACGGATCATAGAGATTACTCAGCCACTGACCAAAAAACGTTTTAAAAGCTAACCCACTTTAGGCCATTTTATCAGCCATTATTAGCTCCACTCTGGCTTCCTCTCGCCGGTTGATCCCGATACTGACATCCCCCCTCCTCACGGGGCAAAACCAGCCAGGCTTTGTCCAAGCCTCTCAAATCGTCCCAGTACATCTGTTGCATTCCCCAGTTCTGCTGCGGTTAACAGCCCTTTAAAAAAAAACAAACGAGCTAAACAAAACAAAAATAGAGGTGGAAAAGGTAATGAAATTCCAAAAAATGTTACTATCTCTCTGTCACATACAACTAGTTCGAGCCAAATATTTGAGGCCATACATTGTTAATCACTTTATCTCAGTGAGACAGAAGAGAACGAGAGAGAGACAGACAGACAGACAGACAGACAGAGAGCGAGACAGATGGACAGAGACAGAGAGAGAGACGGAGCGAGCACGAGCGAGAGAGAGAGAACGAGAGACAGACAGAGAGAGCGAGAGAGAGAGACGGAACAAGAGAGAGAGAGACAGATAGACAGACAGACAGATAGTGAGACAAATGGATAGAGAGAGAGACAGACAGAGAGAGCGAGAGAGAGAGACGGAACAAGAGAGAGAGACAGATAGACAGAGACAGAGAGTGAGACAAATGGACAGAGAGAGAGAGAGAGAGGGCGCAACGGAGCGAGAGACAGACAGACAGACAGACAGTGAGAGACAGACAGAGAGAGAGAGAGAGACAGAGTGAGACGGAGCAAGAGAGAAGGGGGGGAGAGAGAGAGAGAGAGAGAGAGAGCATCAGTTGTCATGTCAGTGACCTGTTTTGCCAAAGCGACAGATGCCTGCCCACAATGCATGCACTGGCCAAGAGGAAACGCATGTCCTGCATCCTCCTCCAACGATGGCGGCGAGCTGACAGAGCCGACGCTGGATATGGTGCCGCTGCAGCTGCAGCGGTTTTTGTGGCTCCGTGTCATGTCACAAAGCATCTCCTCACCCTCGCGGTGACTCAGAATTAAGAGTGTATTTTTACTGCGGCTGTCGTGAGATGGCTTCCAGCGCGGCGTATTCTCAATCATCCTCCTGCTGAGGGGGGGGGGGGCTCCCCCCCAGCCATGGCTGTCCTGAGCTAGTCAGTCAGTAGAGTCATGTCAGGAGGAAAGGCCCGTAGGGGTCTCTCTCTCTCTCTCTCTCTGCCCCACCCCAGGCAACCAAAAGGGGCAAATGGTAAAATAGAATAGTGGCGATATAGAGTAGCACAGAACAGAACGGGGTTTTCTTCCGGGAGTTTTTCCTCATCCGCGTCGGGGGTCTAAGAATAGTGGGTGTCGTGCACTGCACTGGTTGTAAAGAACTTTGGGACCACTCCGTGATTTTGAGCTGCACAAATAATCTTGACTTGATTTGAATTGAATTGAAGAGAAGGAAATAGAGCTTAATGCACCACGGTAAATAGGAGGCCGCGGTGGCCAAACCCACCTAACTCAGTTTGAAAACCTACAAACACGACATATGACTACATTTATTATCATATGATCGTATGTATTTGCACAGAAAGAGGCTCTGTGCGTATGATTTCTGGAGATGAAAGAAGGATTTTCTGCAGAAGTGAAGTGGGGGAGCGTGTGCGAGGCCTGTCAGACGGTATCGAGCTCGTCGTACACGTTAGAGACGCTAATTCACCGCAGCGTCCGCTGTAGTGCCGACTTCAGAGGATCAATAAAATTTTGACACATCCATTTACATCAGGCGGAGAAAATGCATCCCTCGCTCTCGAACTTCTCCTTTTTTCTTCTTTTTTTTTAGATCCTCTTTTGGTACATTTTGATTTTGATTATGCGGCGTTCCTCCATTCTTTTGTCGTTTTGTGGCGGCTGAAGCGTGGCGAAAATGACGGTGTTCAGAACTGACACTTAGACACTGAAAAATATGAGACGGTCTGGTTAGTTTGTTGTTGTTTTTTTTCCCCCTTGCACAATAACCATACCATCAACATGACCACGGGGTTGACAAGATGTGATTACACTACATCGGAGAGAGACAGATGGAGAGAGAGAGAGAGAGAGAGGACAGAGAGGAGAGAAAGAGGAGACAGAGAGAGAGCAAAGAGAGAGAGAGAGAGGAGACCGAGAGGAGACAGGGAGAGGAAACAGAGAGGAGAGAGAAAGAGGAGACAGAGTGAGAAAGGAGAGAGAGAGGAGACAGAGGAAAGAGAGAGGAGACAAAGAGGAGACAGAGAGAGGAAACAGAGAGGAGAGAGAAAGAGGAGACAGAGTGAGAAAGGAGAGAGAGAGGAGACAGAGGAAAGAGAGAGGACAGAAAGAGGAGACAGAGTGAGAAAGGAGAGAGAGAAAGGAGAGAGAGAGGAGACAGAGGAAAGACAGAGGACAGAAAGAGGAGAGAGGAAAAAGAGAGAGAGGAAAGAAAGAGGAGACAGAGGAAAGAGAGAGGAGAGAAAGAGGAGACAGAGGAGAGAGAAAAGGGAAGAAAGAGGAGAGCGAGTGAGAGAGGGAGAAGAGAGAGGAAAGAGAGGAGAAAGAGAGAGGGAGCAAGGAGAGAGACGAGAGAGGAGAGTGAGTGAGAGAGGAGAGAGAGGAGAAAGAGAGAGAAGAGAGATGAGGCGAGAGGAGAGAGAGGAGAGGGGGAGAGAGAGAGAAGAGAGAGATGAGGGGAGAGAGGAGGGGGAGAGCGAGAAAGCGAGAGGAGGTGGGAGAGAGAGGGAGAGAAAGAGAGAGAGAGAGGGAGAGAGAGAGAGAGAGAGAGAGAGAGAGAGAGAGAGAGAGAGAGAGAGAGAGAGAGAGAGGGAGAGAGAGAGAGAGAGAGAGGGAGAGAGAGAGAGAGAGAGAGGGAGAGAGAGAGAGAGAGAGAGAGAGGGAGAGAGAGGGAGAGAGAGAGAGAGGCTCTCAAAATGCTGTTCACAGTTAAACTAAATACAAAGAAAAACAAGTGAACTGTTATTTCTCATGGAGGCTCTAAACAGGCGTTTAGCAGAGTGTCTGCCAGAGAGGGGAATTGATCGTTGATTGAGGGTCGCTGTGGAGGAGAGGGTGTGTGTGTGTGTGTGTGTGTGTGTGTGTGTGTGTGTGTGTGTGTGTGTGTGTGTGTGTGTGTGCGCACGGCAAACTGGGAACCCGGTAATCACCATAAAGCAAACAACTATGTACACCAACAGCCCAATCAATAACCGAGTTAATTTATGTATGCCTTCATGCCAAACATAGCACGCGTCCACCTCGCTCTCGCTGTGATGGCTGCCGTGTGTGTATAAGAGCAGCACAAGTCTGACCGCAGGGGCGACGTTTGACCAACAACACGTTGTGTTAACTGAGTTTAGGTGGATTTACAACAGCACGTCTCACTTGTCGCTGGACTGAAGTGAGGGGAGACGGGGCGTCTATATCAGGCAGTCGTCAGCAGTCACCTCACATCTAGCTATTACACAGCGTGGGTGGGGGGTGGTTGGGTGGGGTGGTGGCGGGGTAAACTATGAACCCAGTAATCAACATAAAGTCAACAAATATGGACATTAACCGTTAAATCATACGGTTATGTCACGTTAGTGCGTCGTGTGAACGGAGACTCTGAGGAACTAACAGAAATAAAAAGGTTTTTAACGGAGGTTAAAAACGGAGGATGCTCAGTATGCCCGAGTAGCGCCCGGAGACGAGCGCCCGGAGACGAGCGCCCGGAGACGAGCGCCCGGAGACGAGTGCCCGGAGACAAGCGCCTGGATTCAAGTGAGGGCAGATGAGTGTCTATTTCAGGCAGCTGTCAGTAGTCACCTCACGTCTGACTGTTATAGGCCATAGAGGGTGTGTGTGTGTGTGTGTGTGTGTGTGTGTGTGAGGTGTCTGTTTATGAGGTATGTGTGTCTGTTTATGAGGTATGTGTGTGTGTATGAGGTGTCTGTATGGGGGGGGGGGGGTTGCAGGGTGCCATGTGCCTCTGACACATCCCAGTGCAGCGTAATGAAGCTCGCCTGAGCCTCACCGTCACCCCGAGCGCCGTGTGACAGCCTTCTGGAGGCAGATGGCTCACAGTGTTATGAAAGCCGGGCCGCGGGGGCCTGGCGAGTGCCGCCCTGGCACCTCCGTCCGTCCGTCTGCCCGAATCAAAGTCTGGATGCGCCCAAGACCCGAAGCACTTGATTTTTTTTTTCCGCCACAGCCGGGCTTGTGTCGAGTTCCCAAGATGGAGAAACCGCCAGGCCGGCAGGCCTAACATCCATCTCGCGGCTCATTATATAACGAGCGTTTTGATGGCAAATTGATTTCTTATGCCCGCCGCCGAGCCATTGGGCAAGTCAAACAGAATGAGTCAATCATCTCTTCTGAGAAAACACACTGGATGACCTCTTTTTCTGGTTTTCTATTTTGAGTGCGACGGCTTGTTTAAGCTCGAAACCCATAGCATCCCCCTCCAATGTTGGGGCAATTTCTTTCACATCGAGCCTGCGCGTATATGCCGAGGTACAGGGCGGTGTTTGGCCACACAAACAGGAAGTTGCGTCGCCCGTGTGATTTTTCAAACAAGCCGGGGATAGGAAATAGGAGGAAACGGCGCTTCATTTGGGAGCAGCTGATTTAACCACGGCGTCACCACACACACACACACACACACACACACACACACACACACACACACACACACACACACACACAGAATGCATCCGAGGGGAACGCGGTGAGGGGTGACGGGTGTCTGACGACTCCTCGAACCCCCGTCCGCTCGGCCTCTCTTATCTCTAGCTAGCTTCCCGGTGGCGGATAAAGCGTCCGTTAGCCGGGTGAAAGCTCTCCGCCGTCTCTTCCGCGACATCTGCTTCACTGCGGCGTCTGACAGCTAAAAAGCCTGACTGGTGGCCGCCTAATGAGGTCTTCATTACTAAATTTGCTCTGACTCTCTGACTCTCTCTCTCTCACCCCCCCCTCTCTCCCTCATTTGCTGTCGCTCTGGCTTATTATCTCACTCTATTTGTTGCTGCCTCCTTCTTCGCTACATTCGCCGTTATCTTTCTCCATGCATATTCTCTCTCTCTCTCTTTTCCGCAGTGCACACTCTTCCAGAACACCTTTCCCCTCCGGCTCGCAGGCAACTAAATATAGTGGCTGGTGCAGACAGCTTCGGCCGTATAACAAATGGTGCACAGAGTGCAGCGGCGGCACTAGCAGCACGTAAATAGGAATGTATTATTGCTATCTCGCCGCGTTCAACTTCATGGGGTGGGGGTGGGGGTGGGGGGGTGATGCAATCACACTAAACCCCAATGTAGACGGACGTGTTAAACTTTGCAGCCGGATAGCAAGAGATGAAAAATTACACCGGTTATCGGTCAAAGCATCACCCTTTTTTTCAAAGGTTTTAGCCCCGGTACGGGAGACGTTGTGGTCTTGGACACGAAAGCGATTGCCTTGAAACGGTGATGTGAACATGTGCCGAGCAGCACGGCGAGCACCGTCTGTCCTGGTGGATGGATGCTTGTTGCCATAGTAGCTAGCTATAGCAATTTTGTTTTGTTTTTTTGGTCTTTTTTTTTTTTGGTGTGGAGAGAGAAACATTCACTTAGCTTGAATAATTGTATTCAAATGCGACCCTATCTTTTCACACAACCTAACGGCTACGGCTTAATTGTCGGGCGTCCTTGAATGAACACCATTTATCAGTGCACCGTGCGAAATGGAATAGGCGTACTTGTAAAAGGCAAACACCCCTCCATTTCTGGTTTCATAATGCATCGGAAAAATACACGACCTCAACTATCTTCTGATGACGTCTAAGGAACTCTCAAATAAACAAGATGAAGGGCAAGTTTAATCCCCCCCCCCCATCTGTGTCTCATATCAGGGTAATGTGGAGTCATGCACGAGGGCTGAATGTTCTTTTGCAGAGATACTGCGCCAGACAGCTATCTTCCTAACCTGTTTAGAGGAGACATACAATATTTAGTGAACTTAACATCGGGTGAGATGAAGGTCGCATCATTTACATTTCATCGGGAACATCTCGGCCCGGTGTGAACGGGTGAGAGGAAGTGCACCAGGAGACAGGCCGAGAGAAGAAAGCCACAGCCATGTTCGCTCCGAACGTGTTTCAGTTAGACACGGCTTGAAAAATTAAAGTTCTATGCATATCATGTCTGATGTTATACATCTCGTGTTATATTGTTGAATACAAATAAAAAGGCATCTGGGTGGCGTGGCGGTCTATTCTGTTGCCTACCAACATGGGGATCGCCGGTTCGAATCCCCGTGTTACCTCCAACTTGGTCGGGCGCCCCTACAGAAACAATTGGCCGCGTCTGCGGGTGGGAAGCCGGATGCGGGTGTGTCCTGGTCACTGCACTAGCGCCTCCTCTGGTCGATCGGGGTGCCTGTTCGGCAGGGAAGGGGGAACTGGGGGGAGTAGCGTGATCCTCCCACGCGCTACGTCCCCCTGGCGAAACTTCTCACTGTCAGGTGAAAAGAAGCAGCTGGCGACTCCACATGTATGGGAGGAGACATAGTGTAGGTAGTCTGCAGCCCTCCCCGGATCAGCAGAGGGGGTGGAGCAGCAACCGGGACGGCTCTGAAAATGGGCTCATTGGCCAAGTACATCCATCCATCCATTCATCCATTCATTATCCAAACCGCTTATCCTACTCAGGGTCGCAGGGATGCTGGAGCCTATCCTAGTAGTCACTGGGCGGCAGGCAGGGAGACACCCTGGACAGGCCGCCAGTCCATCACAGGACCCCCCCCCCACACACACACACACACACACATTCACAACTAGGGACAACTAAGTACAGCTGATTCACCTGACCTACATGTCTTTGGACTGTGGGAGGAAACCGGAGCACCCGCAGGAAACCCACGCAGACCCGGGGAGAACATGCAAACTCCACACAGAGGACGACCCGGGACGACCCCCAAGGTTGGACTACCCAGGGCTTGAACCCTTGCTGTGAGGCGCCCACACTAACCTCTGCACCACCATGCCACCCTGACCAGGTACAATTTGGAGAAAAGGGGGGGAAATTAAAAACAAACAAACAAAAAAACCCAAATAAACAGCAGAATGTCAGATGATCAGTCTATGAATGAACGCGTTATAAAGTATGACCGTCAACGCTCGAGACCACTTTTCACCTGACGGAGTCGACAAAATTCAAGCTCCGTTAAATGACGGCAACGATCAGAACGTTGTCAGTCTGCTTTTTTTTAAAGGTTGTCTGAGGTTTGATGCTTTATGTTTGATCGAGATGCTTGAAAGATGCACAGCTGCTCCCACTGCAGCATGGGGCAGCAAGACCTTTAAGCAACCGGCTCAACAAAGACCCACAAAAATGTCAAATGTTCCAAAAACGTGTTCATACATAAGTGCATAGTATGTGTGAAATGATTTACTTTTTTGATTCACTTCTGCACTCCGACTTGCAGTAACCCCAACCCTAACATTAGAGTTTTATCAACCCATCCATCCACCCATCCATCCATCCATCCATCCATCCATCCACCCATCCATCCATCCATCCATCCATCCATCCATCCATCCATCCATCCATCCATCCACCCATCCATCCATCCATCCATCCATCCACCCATCCATCCATCCACCCATCCACCCATCCATCCATCCATCCATCCATCCATCCACCCATCCATCCATTATCCATCCATCCATTATCCAAGCCACTTATCCCAATTGGGGTCATGGGATACTGGAGCCTATTCCAGCAGCCATTGGGTGGCAGGCGGGAGACACCCTGGACAGGCAGGCAGCCCATCACAGGGCCCGCCTATACATACACACACACACACACACACACACACACACACACACACACACACACACACACACACACACACACACACACACCCACCTCGGGACAATTTAGTACAGCTGATTCACCTGACCTACGTGCCTTTGGACTGTGGGAGGAAACCCACGCAGACACGGGGAGAACATGAAAACTCCACACAGAGGACGACCCGGGACGACCCCCAAGGTTGGACAACCCCGGGGTTCGAACCCGGGACCTTCTTGCTGTGAGGCGACCGTGCTAACCACTGCACCACCGTGCCGCCCTGTTTTACCAATCCATGCTTTGCATAACAGACAGACCACAAGTGAGCCTAATTAATCTAATCTTAATTAAATATGCAATAAAAGGCCATCCATCAATGCGCAGAAAAAACAGGCTTATCAGGTTTGGGATTTTGTTCTCATGCTGTGACTCCAAACTGCAATCCAAACGAGCCTATGCAGATTTTCACTGTCTGCCTCCATGTCTCCTATGTAAACCCAAAGCGGTGAGTGTACATTATATGCATTCTCCAGAAAAGCCAACGTCTTGGAGATTTTAGATCTGTTCCTAACACGGCACATCATCTCACCCGCTAATTACTACTGTAATGTAGGTCACCCAAATCATTAAAAAATGATTCTCACACGCAACTGCAACCCGCCGACCCAATCAGTCATTCAATCCATCACTCGGTCCGCATTAAAGAATCATCATGAAGCTGACCCACCTAGAACTCCAAGCCGGTAGTTGATTGTGATCACGATGACATTTCCATAGCTTGCAAGGATGCTGCCGTCAATCATGTTCCCGGTCCCCTCCATGTAGGACCCTCCATGGATGTACACCATGACCGGTTTTAACCCGTTTTCATCATGGATGTCTGCAAGGAAGAGTGCACACATGACAAGTCCCACCATAGCAACACAAAAAAACCCCCAAAAGACAAAGACAATCATATTTTTTTTCATGGTGGCTTCAAACTGGCCTTAGGAAAAGCATTATTTGTTGTATTAACATCTGGTGTACCGCCTTGAGTAGTGCTTTAATAGTAAGTTTATAGGGGATATGTGAAAGCACATTTCTACTGCACAAACAAGGTTTACATAGGACCAAAATCAGGATGACTCTCTAAGGAACGTGGACTTTGCTGTGATCATTTTCTTCAAGCACAGTGTTTTGTTCCTGATGAAATAAAGCCACAATCCTGAAGTTCATTGGTTCTTTTCGAACGTATTTTTTATTTATTTAATCTTTATTTTGATATACTGTATGAACCCCCGTGAGGAAATTATGGTCTGTATTTAACCCATCCTAGCTGTGTAGCTAGGAGCATTGGGTAGCTGCCGTGCAGCACTCGGGGACCAACTCCAGTTCTTCTTTCCAATGCCTTGCTCAGAGGCACAGAGAGGAGTATTAACCCTAACATGCATGTCTTTTTGATGGTGATGGAAACCGGAGCACCCGCAGAAAACCCACCGCAGACATGGGGGGAACATGCAAACGCCACACAGAGGACGACCCGGGATGACCACCCCCCGGGTTTGAACCCAGGATCTTCTTGCTGTGAGGTGACAGCACTAACCACTGGGCCACCGTGCCTCCCAAATTACTGACACTCGTGCACACCGTGGTAATTGCGGTGGTGTTTTAGCAATCTGAATCCCAGTGCTTCAATCCAAATAAAACCCAGTTGCCAATGCTGTTATATCAACGCCTTCTCTACAGCCCCGAATAGTAAAACATGGTTGAACCAAAGTCTTAGCTATAGATGTCGTATCCGTTGGTAAACGTCTTCTAGTACAAGCTTGCTCTGTCATAGGTGCTTGTTAGCCACAACATCTTTGCTTCTTCTTCAAACTTGTTACCTGCCATATTCTTTGGCAACTATGGTGAAGATGTAAAATGCTATGCAGTGGACCATTTTTGCTGGGAAAGTCCTTCTTTAAGATACCTATTGGGGGCGCCCTGGTGGCTCACCTGGTGGCGCACATGGCACATAAGGGCCGAGTCCTTACCGCAGCGGCCTGGGTTCGAATCCAGCCCGGGTCCTTTGCTGCAAGTCATCGCCTTTCCTGCCTCTCTCTCCACTATCGCTATCAAATAAAGGCTGAAAATGCCACACAAAAAAAGAACTACAAACGTGCTTATGATTTGAATATTCATGGATTAGCTAATTACCTTAAATACACCAACTGATAGAAAGTATCAAAGGGGATCTCTGTTTGCCTGTTAATCTTTGAGGGTGGCGCGTTTATAATTAGGCAAATATAAACACTTCCAACATCAACGTTTGCACAACATGAAAAGTAGATTGACCTTTACAGTTCAATTACCTAACACCAAATCAATTTACTCTTGATTCACCTCCTCGGATGAACCAACACATCCCAGGGTTATGCCTAGGGGGCCATGGCACCAATTGTAGCAACCTATTCTTCTTTCTTTTTTCATTTTTTTTTTTCAGTTGTGATGGTGGTCTTCCCTCGAATTCTCAGTTCCCATTTCAATTAGAAAAATAAAAACATACCTCAGTTTCTGATGAGGTAAAAAACAACAATGTAAAAATCCAAATGCCAGGTGATGTAGGGCAGGTAACCGTGTACATAGAGTAGGATGGGGCAGGGTGAATCGCTGAGATGACGTCTGGATGGCAGGGACTAGTCTAGCGGCTCCTGGTACTCCCAGCTCCCGGTGTGTGTTCGTGAGATGGCGTACGTCCGTCTCCCGCTCCCACTCCGCAAGCAACGATTCATTGCCAGGTTAACCGTGTCACAGCTACGCCGACTTCTGTGTAAACAAGGGACAACTTGACCTCACTATCGAAGGCCCTACCCTGCTGCCTTCTGCTTCGGTCCTTCCCCGGCCTGCTGTGCTTCCCCACCGTTGCCGTGCTAGCCGCTACACCGCTAGCCTCCCACCCGGAACAACACTCTATGGGCCCCCTTAGTCCGAAATCCCTCCAATTTACTACCCACGCGTACTTAGCAGCCGAACCATCTTCCCGAACTGCAGTTATACCACAGCCTATTCTTTTGTCCCTCACGAGTCCCACCCGCCGCCTTAGTCGAGCCAGGCAGGCGCTTCCTTTTCTCTCTTTCCGCTTCCTCTTGTGCGCATCTCTAGCTCCGCCTCCCTCACCACCGATAAGCCAACCTGTCCTGAGTGAGATAAGCAGGCCAGTACCCTTACATTCCCTCCTGGTAAACCCTGCAATACCAGCGAAGTTTCTCATGCTGATCTTTCACACAGTCATCTAAAATATCTGCGGCAGCCTCGCTGATATCCTTCCCCCCCAAGGAGGTCCAAGGGCATTCTCACATTCCTTCCAAACATGAGCTAAAAGGGGGAGTAGCTGGTTGACGAGTGCATGCGAGAGTTGTAGGCCATAACTAGTTCTGGCAAATATGCCTTCCAATCCCTTTTCTTTTCAGGGGACAATGTCCTGAGCATGTTATGCATGGTTCTATTAAACCACTCGCATTGAGCATTTCCCTGTGGGTGGTAGGGGCTAATGCGGCTCTTTGCAATGCCATAGACCTTACAGAGCTCCTTTATGATGCTAGCTTCGAAACTCCTCCCTTGATCGGAGTGTAGCCGAGCCGGACATCCATAATAGGTGAACCAGTGCTTTAGGAGGGGCCTTGCTGCCGTGTTGGCTGTCTGGTTTTTAGTTGGAACAGCTACCGTGAAACGGGAAAACATGTCAGTGAGGACGAGAACATTTTCATATCCCCCACAAGACCTCTCCAATATGGTATAATCCATTGCGAGGACTTCCAGGGGTGTTGTGACATCGCTACAAGTCATTGGAGCTCTGGTTTTGGGGAAAACATCTTTAGCCAGTGTGCATCTCTTACACTGCTTGACCCAGTTTTTGACATCTCGATACATTGTGGGCTAATAGTAGCTCCTCCTCAAGAGACTAAGAGTGCTCCTCTCCCTGAAATACCATCCGTGTTCATGCTGGCTTTCATACACTTTGTGCTGTAGAGCCTCTGGGAGAATGAGTTGTTTGTCTCTTCCCCATCACGGGGGTCTTGGACAAGTCGGAATAGCACACCCTGACAAAGCCTAAGGTGATCGAGCTGTCGATAGGAGTTGTTTTGTGTTAGGCGCCCCTGCACACAGCTCAGCAGCACTGACTTGAATGTTCTTCTCAACTGCTTGGTAGACTGGTTTTATGACAGGGTCACTTTTCTGTGCTATCTCTATCTCCTCCCAACTTTGTCCCCTAATCACCTTCCCTGTCGTTGCCTGTATCTTAGCCTATACAGTCTTCACAGCACCCTTGTCATCCCCAGCTGGCCACAAGCATGCGGGCACCTCCTCAGAATTCATTCTAATGAAGTCTTTGCCGGTGTCTTCCTGTTCTGGATCTTCTTCACCAGGGATTCTAGACAAGACCTCGGCATTAGTGTTTTGTCGCCCGAGTTTATAGCTCACTCTGAAGTGATACTCTAATTGTGCCATCTGGGGGCAATCTGTGGGCCATCACTGCTCGATGGCCCCCAGATTGCAGTCCCTAAATAGCGCAAGGGGTGGTGATCAGTGAACACGGTAAATTTGGAAAACATCAGGTAGCCCCTGAATTTTTCAGTGACAGCCCACTTGAGGGCGAGAAGCTCTAGTTTGAAGGCACTATAGTACTTATTATTCTTTTTCCTGTTTCTGCAGGCTGACACACCCCACATTCAGAGCACAAGTGGAGAGACTCATTCAGGATGTTTGATTGCTACAGCTACAGCGAGGAGTCTACCAGCAGCTCCAGCTTGAAGAATAGCAAAGATGTAGTGCCATCCATTCCCGCAAGCCTGCCCATCACCAAGAACAATGGATGGGTCTACACTTACCCTGATGGAAAAGCTGGGATGGCCACCTGTGAGATGTGAGGAGTGGTTGGAGTACGAGATGCTTTCTATGCTAAAACCAAACACTTCTGCAGCTTGTCCTGTTGCAGGAGTTATTCTTCAAATTATAAAAAAGTGAGCTTATTGGCAAGACTCCAGGGAAAACCACCAACGAAAAAGGCAAAAGTCCTTCAAAAACAGCTTCTTGTTGCAAAGTTGGCAGCTTATGCCCAGTACCAAGCAAGTCAGCTTGGTACTGGCCAACTCAAAAGCTGTGGTCCCTGTTGAAAGCTTTGACTGAGGTCGATACATGTGTAGCCATAACACAGTTGGAGTGCCAGTCAGCTGTTTCAAGCATGCCCCTATGGGTACCTGCTGGGGAGACATTGAAGAGGGAGTGAGGGTTGAAGTCCTCAACTCTGACACCAACATGTCCGCCAAAGTCTACTGGATAGCAGGAATCATCAAACTAGCAGGGTTCAAGGCCCTCCTGCAGTATGAGGGCGTTGATAATAACTCCAGCAAGGACTTCTGGTGTAATCTCTGCATCCCAGAAGTTCATCCAGTGGGATGGTGTGCTCCTTGTGGCAAGCCCCTTGTACCTCCAAAAACCAACCAGATTCAATTTGAGCTCACAATCGAAGGCCGCCTTCTGCTCCGGTCCTTCCCCGGCCCGCTGTACTTTCCCACCGTTGCACGGCTAGCCGCTATACCGCTAGCCTCCCGCCCGGGACAACGCTCTATGGACCCCCTTAGTCCGAAATCCCTCCACTTACTACCCACACGTCACTTAGCAGCCAAACTGTCTTCTCAATCTGTATTTATACCACAGCCTATTTTTTAGTCCCTCGCTCGTCCTACCCGCCGCCTCACTCGAGCCAGGCACGGGCTTCCTTTTCTCTCCTTCCGCTTCCTCTTGCACACGTCTCTAGCTCCGCCTCCCTCACCACCGATAGACCAACCTTTCCTGAGTGGGATAAGCAGGCCAGTGAACAATAACCCCTGTCTGTACATTCCTTTTCCATACCTAACTCAGATTATTCACTTTAGTAATGTTGTGTTACGTTTAGTGAGCGGCCGAGCGATTCCAAGTCTTTGTATTTCCACGACCTGCTC